>NC_091995.1:91210527-91499058 GCF_044704955.1 Pristiophorus japonicus
AAGCCGGCTGCAGCATCAAACATGTTGTGTCCGTTCACCCAGACTGCACCAGCCTTCAAACTAAGGAGATTGTCCATTAGTAAATCAGAAATATCGGCACTGAGCAGGAGCATTGTAAATCACAAAGGAGTGCGGAGAAGAGAGAAGAGAGAAGCGAGAAGAGAGGAGAGAGGAGAGAGGAGAGAGGAGAGAGGAGAGAAGGAAACAAAGGGAAGGGAAAATGGATGGAAGGAGAGGAAAGGGAAAAAGGAGGGGTGAGAGGGAGCAAAGGGGAGATAAGGAGAATGAAGGGAATGGGAGACAAGAAGAGGGGGCGACGGGGGGGGGGAAGAGGGGGCGACGGGGGGGGAAGAGGGGGCGACGGGGGGGGAAGAGGGGGCGACGGGGGGGGAAGAGGGGGCGACGGGGGGGAAGAGGGGGCGACGGGGCGACGGGGGGGAAGAGGGGGCGACGGGGCGACGGGGGGGAAGAGGGGGCGACGGGGGGGAAGAGGGGGCGACGGGGGGGAAGAGGGGGCGACGGGGGGGAAGAGGGGGCGACGGGGGGGAAGAGGGGGCGACGGGGGGGAAGAGGGGGCGACGGGGGGGAAGAGGGGGCGACGGGGGGGAAGAGGGGGCGACGGGGGGGAAGAGGGGGCGACGGGGGGGAAGAGGGGGCGACGGGGGGGAAGAGGGGGCGACGGGGGGGAAGAGGGGGCGACGGGGGGGAAGAGGGGGCGACGGGGGGGAAGAGGGGGCGACGGGGGGGAAGAGGGGGCGACGGGGGGGAAGAGGGGGCGACGGGGGGGAAGAGGGGGCGACGGGGGGGAAGAGGGGGCGACGGGGGGGAAGAGGGGGCGACGGGGGGGAAGAGGGGGCGACGGGGGGGAAGAGGGGGCGACGGGGGGGAAGAGGGGGCGACGGGGGGGAAGAGGGGGCGACGGGGGGGAAGAGGGGGCGACGGGGGGGAAGAGGGGGCGACGGGGGGGAAGAGGGGGCGACGGGGGGAAGAGGGGGCGACGGGGGGGAAGAGGGGGCGACGGGGGGAAGAGGGGGCGACGGGGGGGAAGAGGGGGCGACGGGGGGGAAGAGGGGGCGACGGGGGGGAAGAGGGGGCGACGGGGGGGAAGAGGGGGCGACGGGGGGGAAGAGGGGGCGACGGGGGGGAAGAGGGGGCGACGGGGGGGAAGAGGGGGCGACGGGGGGGAAGAGGGGGCGACGGGGGGGAAGAGGGGGCGACGGGGGGGAAGAGGGGGCGACGGGGGGGAAGAGGGGGCGACGGGGGGGAAGAGGGGGCGACGGGGGGGAAGAGGGGGCGACGGGGGGGAAGAGGGGGCGACGGGGGGGAAGAGGGGGCGACGGGGGGGAAGAGGGGGCGACGGGGGGGAAGAGGGGGCGACGGGGGGGAAGAGGGGGCGACGGGGGGGAAGAGGGGGCGACGGGGGGGAAGAGGGGGCGACGGGGGGGAAGAGGGGGCGACGGGGGGGAAGAGGGGGCGACGGGGGGGAAGAGGGGGCGACGGGGGGGAAGAGGGGGCGACGGGGGGGAAGAGGGGGCGACGGGGGGGAAGAGGGGGCGACGGGGGGGAAGAGGGGGCGACGGGGGGGAAGAGGGGGCGACGGGGGGGAAGAGGGGGCGACGGGGGGGAAGAGGGGGCGACGGGGGGGAAGAGGGGGCGACGGGGGGGAAGAGGGGGCGACGGGGGGGGGAGAGGGGGCGACGGGGGGGGAGAGGGGGCGACGGGGGGGGAGAGGGGGCGACGGGGGGGGAGAGGGGGCGACGGGGGGGGAGAGGGGGCGACGGGGGGGGAGAGGGGGCGACGGGGGGGGAGAGGGGGCGACGGGGGGGAGAGGGGGCGACGGGGGGGGAGAGGGGGCGACGGGGGGGGAGAGGGGGCGACGGGGGGGGGAGAGGGGGCGACGGGGGGGGAGAGGGGGCGACGGGGGGGGGGGAGAGGGGGCGACGGGGGGGGAGAGGGGGCGACGGGGGGGGGAGGGGGCGACGGGGGGGAGAGGGGGCGACGGGGGGGGAGAGGGGGCGACGGGGGGGGAGAGGGGGCGACGGGGGGGGAGAGGGGGCGACGGGGGGGAGAGGGGGCGACGGGGGGGAAGAGGGGGCGACGGGGGGGAAGAGGGGGCGACGGGGGGGAAGAGGGGGCGACGGGGGGAAGAGGGGGCGACGGGGGGAAGAGGGGGCGACGGGGGGGAAGAGGGGGCGACGGGGGGAAGAGGGGGCGACGGGGGGGAAGAGGGGGCGACGGGGGGGAAGAGGGGGCGACGGGGGGGAAGAGGGGGCGACGGGGGGGAAGAGGGGGCGACGGGGGGGAAGAGGGGGCGACGGGGGGGAAGAGGGGGCGACGGGGGGGAAGAGGGGGCGACGGGGGGGAAGAGGGGGCGACGGGGGGGAAGAGGGGGCGACGGGGGGGAAGAGGGGGCGACGGGGGGGAAGAGGGGGCGACGGGGGGGAAGAGGGGGCGACGGGGGGGAAGAGGGGGCGACGGGGGGGAAGAGGGGGCGACGGGGGGGAAGAGGGGGCGACGGGGGGGAAGAGGGGGCGACGGGGGGGAAGAGGGGGCGACGGGGGGGAAGAGGGGGCGACGGGGGGGAAGAGGGGGCGACGGGGGGGAAGAGGGGGCGACGGGGGGGAAGAGGGGGCGACGGGGGGGAAGAGGGGGCGACGGGGGGGAAGAGGGGGCGACGGGGGGGAAGAGGGGGCGACGGGGGGGAAGAGGGGTCGACGGGGGGGAAGAGGGGTCGACGGGGGGGAAGAGGGGGCGACGGGGGGGAAGAGGGGGCGACGGGGGGGAAGAGGGGGCGACGGGGGGGAAGAGGGGGCGACGGGGGGGAAGAGGGGGCGACGGGGGGGGAAGAGGGGGCGACGGGGGGGGAAGAGGGGGCGACGGGGGGGGAAGAGGGGGCGACGGGGGGGGAAGAGGGGGCGACGGGGGGGGAAGAGGGGGCGACGGGGGGGAAGAGGGGGCGACGGGGGGGAAGAGGGGGCGACGGGGGGGAAGAGGGGGCGACGGGGGGGAAGAGGGGGCGACGGGGGGGAAGAGGGGGCGACGGGGGGGAAGAGGGGGCGACGGGGGGAAGAGGGGGCGACGGGGGGGGAGAGGGGGCGACGGGGGGGGAGAGGGGGCGACGGGGGGGGAGAGGGGGCGACGGGGGGGGAGAGGGGGCGACGGGGGGGGAGAGGGGGCGACGGGGGGGGAGAGGGGGCGACGGGGGGGGGAGAGGGGGCGACGGGGGGGGAGAGGGGGCGACGGGGGGGGAGAGGGGGCGACGGGGGGGGAGAGGGGGCGACGGGGGGGGGGAGAGGGGGCGACGGGGGGGGAGAGGGGGCGACGGGGGGGGAGAGGGGGCGACGGGGGGGGGCGACGGGGGAGAGGGGGCGACGGGGGGGGAGAGGGGGCGACGGGGGGGGAGAGGGGGCGACGGGGGGGGAGAGGGGGCGACGGGGGGAGAGGGGGCGACGGGGGGGGAGAGGGGGCGACGGGGGGGGAGAGGGGGCGACGGGGGGGGAGAGGGGGCGACGGGGGGGGAGAGGGGGCGACGGGGGGGGAGAGGGGGCGACGGGGGGGAAGAGGGGGCGACGGGGGGGAAGAGGGGGCGACGGGGGGGAAGAGGGGGCGACGGGGGGAAGAGGGGGCGACGGGGGGGAAGAGGGGGCGACGGGGGGGAAGAGGGGGCGACGGGGGGGAAGAGGGGGCGACGGGGGGGAAGAGGGGGCGACGGGGGGGAAGAGGGGGCGACGGGGGGGAAGAGGGGGCGACGGGGGGGAAGAGGGGGCGACGGGGGGGAAGAGGGGGCGACGGGGGGGAAGAGGGGGCGACGGGGGGGAAGAGGGGGCGACGGGGGGGAAGAGGGGGCGACGGGGGGGAAGAGGGGGCGACGGGGGGGAAGAGGGGGCGACGGGGGGGAAGAGGGGGCGACGGGGGGGAAGAGGGGGCGACGGGGGGGAAGAGGGGGCGACGGGGGGGAAGAGGGGGCGACGGGGGGAAGAGGGGGCGACGGGGGGGAAGAGGGGGCGACGGGGGGGAAGAGGGGGCGACGGGGGGGAAGAGGGGGCGACGGGGGGGAAGAGGGGGCGACGGGGGGGAAGAGGGGGCGACGGGGGGGAAGAGGGGGCGACGGGGGGGAAGAGGGGGCGACGGGGGGGAAGAGGGGGCGACGGGGGGGAAGAGGGGGCGACGGGGGGGAAGAGGGGTCGACGGGGGGGAAGAGGGGTCGACGGGGGGGAAGAGGGGTCGACGGGGGGGAAGAGGGGGCGACGGGGGGGAAGAGGGGGCGACGGGGGGGAAGAGGGGGCGACGGGGGGAAGAGGGGGCGACGGGGGGGAAGAGGGGGCGACGGGGGGGGAAGAGGGGGCGACGGGGGGGGAAGAGGGGGCGACGGGGGGGGAAGAGGGGGCGACGGGGGGGGGAAGAGGGGGCGACGGGGGGGGAAGAGGGGGCGACGGGGGGGAAGAGGGGGCGACGGGGGGGAAGAGGGGGCGACGGGGGGGAAGAGGGGGCGACGGGGGGGAAGAGGGGGCGACGGGGGGGAAGAGGGGGCGACGGGGGGGAAGAGGGGGCGACGGGGGGGAAGAGGGGGCGACGGGGGGGGAGAGGGGGCGACGGGGGGGGAGAGGGGGCGACGGGGGGGGAGAGGGGGCGACGGGGGGGGAGAGGGGGCGACGGGGGGGGAGAGGGGGCGACGGGGGGGGAGAGGGGGCGACGGGGGGGGAGAGGGGGCGACGGGGGGGGAAGAGGGGGCGACGGGGGGGAAGAGGGGGCGACGGGGGGGAAGCGGGTGGGGGAGGAGAGAAAGGAAGAAGTTAAAGGAAGGAGAGAACTCGAGGGAAGAGGAGAGTATAAAAGGAAAAGTGGGAGCGAGAAAGGGAGAGTAAGGGGGCAGAGGCAGGGTAGCTGCGGCACGTTGCCCAAAACACAGATATCACCACCTCATGGCCACCTCCAGTGCCAGCGGCAGGTTCTCAGTCCAGACGCTGCCCGCCAATCCGTACGGTGAGTTGTTTGCAAGAGCAATACCCTCCTTCGCAGTGCGGAACATCATGGCCACCAAAACAGGTCCAAAAATCTAAAGAATGAAGGGGCAGTGGTTCAGTAAATGCAGGGATAGCAGAGCGCCTCAACACTGACGATACCTGCTGCCCCGAAACAAAGTTTATTCCTGACGAGGGCTAAAAGCAAGACTAACGTCTTGGTTGAGAGCAAAGAAATGGCCGATGTATCGCTGTGTGCTCGGAGGTTATTTGAACCCATTACATTCCGAACTTGCAATGCCTTTTCTATCTTTCTGCTGATAAACCGACTCCTCTCTCTCTCTCTCTCTCTCTCTCTCTCTCCTCGTTACACCACAGTCCTCCAGGATTCATCGTTAACTGCTCATGTTTATTCATAGGACAGCCCTCTCGTCCCAGGAATCAATCGAGTGAACTTTCGTTGCACCGCCTCCAAGGCAAGTATGTTCTTTCTTAGATCAGGAGACCCAAACTGTGCACAGTGCGCCAGGTGTGGTCTCACCAGGGCCCTGTACAGTTGTAGCAAGACTTCCTTAGTTAAACTCCCTTTAAGCTGCGTGGTCGTGCTCCAGGGGTCCCACACAGCCGGCCTGTCAATGGACAAAATGCAAACGGACGGTATTTTCAATGGGCCGTGCAACCCCACAATAAAATTACACAAAACCTCGGTTACAACCGTTAAATTATTTGCTGCACGAGAAAATAAAATCCACTCTTTGAGGAAGATTCCAATTACCTCTTCGCGGACAACACGGGAGACGGTGTTCACGTTTGTGATGAGAGTGGGTGGGTAGAACAGACCTTTCTGGGGTATTCCTTCAGACACCTGGTACACCTGCAATGAGAGAGAGGGGGACAGGGAGAAAGAAAGAGGTGAAAACTCTCATCTTTAAAGCTTCCCAAAAATTCAGCAAAGGGTGAACCACAAATCTGCGAGCGAGCGAGAAAAGAGAGCGAGCGAGAAAAGAGAGCGAGCACGAGCGAGAGAAAAAGAGAGAAAGAAGAGAAAGAAAGGCTTGCATTTATATCTTTAGGCAATGAGCAGTTGAGCCGAACAGACCAAGGTATCTGCTGCAATCCCTGGTCTGTGCTGAATTGGGTGATCTCCTCCATCTCAGTAAGACCATCACAATTGGCCAGCACCCTTGGGCTAGGAGAGCGAGGGGTAATAAAAGCACACCTGATCACGATACGTGACCAACGTTCCCATTAAGCTGCGGTGCCGTGCGGCAGTCTGGAGGTCCCGTGCAGGCCTCTTGCCGGCTTTTCAATGGGAAAAAAAACGCACAAACGATTATAGGAGCAAGGAATGATTGAGGGATGTAAGGGATTCCACTTCTGACGCCATTGAAAGGAGATACGTGAACTCATTCAGGAGATGGTGCGGTACGCCTTGATCCCAATGTAGTCAGGAGCAGGGAGGAGGCAGTGTGTTGGGATTATCTGTCACTAACCATAAATTGCCACTAAAGACCAACCACTGTGGGCATTCAACATCTCAGGGTCATCAAGGCACGCCAGATTAGCTGTGAGGCGCTGGTAGTTTAGGGCTCTCTTAGCTGGGTCTTTAAATGCCCGGCATTAACTTTTTTGCGGCACTGCCTTTGCTGTCCCCTCTGCTTTGGGGCTATGTTAATATTGATGATGGATCGGATTAGACGGTGGTCCGTCCAGCAGTCGTCAGCTCATGGAGCGGGTGATGCACACATCGTTGCGATCCCTCGCTCGGACGATAACATAGTCCAGCAGGTGCCAGTGTTTGGAGCGAGGGTGTTGCCACAATGCCTTGTATTTGTCCCTCTGGCAGAACAGGGTGTTGGTGATGAGGAGTTCGTGTTCTAGACATTTTGTCAGGAGTAGGGTACCGCGGGAGTTGGCTTTCCCCAACCCCCCTCTCTGCCAATCACGCCTCCCCAGAGGGGTGTATCTTTGCCGACCCTGGCATTAAAGTCACCTAGGAGGGTCAGTTTGTCGACCATGGGGATGCGGGACAGGGATGTCTCAAGGTTGGAATAAAAACCCTCTTTAGCCTCATCCGTTGCATCGAGAGTTGGGGCATACGCACTGATGACTGTGGCGCATTGGTTCCGGGATAGGGTAAGACGAAGAGTCATGAGGCGTTCGTTAACCCCGCAGGGGGAGTCTTTGAGGCGATCAACCAGCTCATTTTTGATGGTGAAGCCGACTCCATGGAGGCGGCATTCTTTCTCCGGTTTTTCTTTCCAGAAAAAAGGTGTAACCTCCACCTTGTTCCTTGAGCTGGGCTTCTTCTGCCCGCCGGGTCTCGCTTAGGGCGGCGATGTCGATGTCAAAACGTCCGAGTTCCCGGGCAACTATGGCGGTGCGGCGTTCCGGCCTGTTGCTGTTGGAATTGTCCATGAGGGTCCTGACGTTCCTGGTCCCAAACTTCATACTGATGAAGTGGAAGATGCCTGTGCGCGAGTTCTTTTAACGTGGGGTGGCCGCTGCACACCGGCAACGGGCTTAGCCGAGAGAGGGGTCTTGGTCCAGTGGCAAGGGGGATCCAAGACAACTGGAGCCCAGGCACAGCTGGATAAGCCTACTTGCCTACGGCGAGGTGTTGGCCACAAGCTCGGTGCCGGCCACAAGCTCGGTGCCGAATAGCGCCATTGATGGTAGGTGGCCCGAGGCTTAGTTGGGGGGCAGGCATTGAGAGGGTCAGCGGTCTGCTGGGGTCCCGAGGGATGTTTTAAGAAGTTTCTTCCAGAGTTTTCAAGGTTATTTAAAAGTTTAAGAGTTTAAAAGAATTTCCAAATAGTTTAAAAAGTTACTGAGGTTGTTTAAAAGTTGCGAGGATTCTTCATTGCAGTCAAGGCCGTCGACAGTCCAAACTCCCAAGACCCCACCCCACTCCTGGCCAAGAATGGGGAAACACTCATCAAGGACACAGAGGCTGTCAGGGCCCGCTGGAAGGAGCACTTCGAAGACCTCCTCAATTGAGACTCTGCCTTTGACTCTCGTGTTCTCAACTCCATCCCACAGCATGCGACCCGCCACCAGCTCAGTGAAACCCCATGAGGTAGGCAAAGCCATAGGACAGCTTTAAAACAACAAGGCTACGGGTGCAGATGGAATCCCTGCTGAGGCATTAAGTATGGTGGAGAGGCACTGATACATGAACTAATCTCTCTCATCTGGAGGGAGGCGAGCATGCCGTGAGATCTCAGAGATGCAGTGATCGTGACCATCTTTAAAAAAAGGGGACAAGTCCGACTGCGGCAACTACAGGGCAATCTCCCTGCTATCAGCCACTGGGAAAGTTGTCGCTAGAGTTCTCCCTGTGGCCGAGGAGCTCCTCCCGGAGTCACACTGCAGATTTCGTCCCCTACGGGACACAATGGACATGATCTTTGCAGCGCGAAAGCTGCAGGGAGCACCGCCAGCCCTTGTACATGGCCTTTTTCGATCTTACAAAGGCACCGTCAACCGTGAGGGTCTATGGCGTGTCCTCCTCTGTTTCGGATGCCCCGAAAAGTTTGTCAACGTCCTTTGTCTGCTCCACGACAACATGCAGGCTGCGATCCTTACCAACGGATCCATTACAGACCAAATCCACATCTGGACTGGGGTCAAACAGGGCTGTATCATTGCTCCAACACTCTTCTCAATCTTCCTCGCTGCCATGATCCATCTCATAGTCAACAAGCTCCCCGCTGGAGTGGAACTAAACTACAGAACCAGTGGGAAGCTGTTTAACCAACGCCGCCTCTAGGCCAGGTCCAAGATCACCCCAACCTCTGTCGTTGAGCTACAGTACGCGGACGACGCCTGCGTCTGCGCACATTGAGGCTGAACTCCAGGATATAGTCGATGTATTCACCGAGGCATATGAAAGCATGGGCCTTACGCTTAACATCTGTAACACAAAGGTCCTCCACCAGCCTGTCCTCGCCACACAGCACTGTCCCCCAGTCATCAAGATTCATGGCGCGGCCCTCGACAACGTGGACCATTTCCCATATCTCGGGAGCCTCTTATCAACAAGAGCAGACATTGATGCAGAGATTCAGCATTGCCTCCAGTGCAGCCTGAGAAAAGTGTATTCGAAGACCAGGCCCTCAAATCTACCACCAAGCTCATGGTCTACAGGGCTGGAGTAATACCCGCCCTCCTGTATGGATCAGAGGCATGAACGACATACAGAAGACACCTCAAGTCGCTGGAGATATATCACCAACGACGTCTCCGCAAGATCCTGGCAAATCCCCTGGGAGGACAGGCTAACATCCCCAGTATTGAAGCACTGACCACACTCGATCAGCTTTGCTGGGCAGGTCACTTAGCTCGCATGCCAAACACGAGACTCCCTAAGCAAATGCTTTATGCGGAGCTCCTTCATGGCAAACGAGCCAAAGGTGGGCAGCGGAAACGTTACAAGGACACCCTCAAAGCCTCCCTAGTAAAGTGCGACATCACCACTGACACCTGGGAGACCCTGGCTGAAGACCGCCCGAGGTGGAGAAAGTGCATCTGGGAGGGCGCTGAACACCTCGAGTCTCAACGCCGAGAGCGTGAAGAGGTCGGGCGCAGGCAGCGGAAGGAGCATGTGGCAAACCAGTCCCACCCATCCCTTCCCTCGACGAAGGTCTGTCGCACCTGTGACAGGAACTGTGGCTCTCATATTGGACTGTTCAGTCACCAAAGAACTCACTTCAAGAGTGGAAGCAAGTCTGCCTCGATTCTGAGGGACTGCCTATGATGATGATGATGATGATGGAGGGTGGGGGCCTGAAAGGATGGTAAAGGCTGAAACCCTCACCACATTTAAAAAGTACTTGGATGTGCACTTGAAGTGCCGTAACCTACAGGGCTACGGAACAAGTGTGGGAAGGTGGGATTAAGCCGGATAGCTCTTTTTCTACCGGCACGGACACAATGGATCAAACGGCCCCCTCCTGTGTCGTAATTTTTCTGCGATTTCCCAGTAAATACATTTTAAATAGATATTCGCCCTTAAGTTACCAGTTAGCACCAAGACATGCGCAGAAATGACACCTTCCTGCAAACATAGGAGCTGGCTCAGGAAGTGGCAGCTTACAGGAAGAGAAGCTACACTTGTTGAACAGTACTGAAGGCAAATGTGGCTATTGGGCCTCTTACCTCTGCTCCTTCGCTCCTGGCCTGCTCGACGTACTCCGTGATCGTCTTCTTCTGCGATTCATCCACCAGTGCGCCCATGTCGATGCACTTGTCCAGGCCGTCGCCCACCCGCAGGCATTGCATCCGCTTCTTCAGCCGGTCAATCAGGTCAGGAGCAATGGACTCCTGCATCAGGAGCCGGGAGCCCGCACTGCACACCTACAACAGGGCAACAGCGTCAATTAGAACACCAGACAGAAGCAAAAACACTGCGGGTGCTGCTGGATAACTGAAAGAAAAGCAGCAAATGCTGGAAATCTCAGCGGGTTAGAAGAATGAGAGGGGATCTCGTAGAAACATATAAAATTCTGACGAGACTGGACAGGTTAGATGCAGGAAGAATGTTCCCGATGTTGGGGAAGTCCAGATCCAGGGAACACAGTCTAAGGATAAGGGGTAAGCCATTTAGGACCGAGATGAGGAGAAACTTCTTCACTCAGAGAATTGTGAACCTGTGGAATTCTCTGCCACAGAAAGTTGTTGAGGCCAGTTCGTTAGATATATTCAAAAGGGAGTTAGATGTGGCCCTTATGGCTAAAGGGATCAAGGGGTATGGAGAGAAAGCAGGAATGGGGTACTGAAGTTGCATGATCAGCCATAATCATATTGAATGGCGGTGCAGGCTCGAAGGGCCGAATGGCCTGCTCCTGCACTTATTTTCTATGTTTCTACATCAGGCAGCATCTGTGGGAGAGGGGAACAGAGATAACGTTTCGGGGCTGTGACCCTTCGTTAGCACTGGAAAAGTTCGAGATGTAACCGATTCTTAAGGAAGTGCAGGGGGCAGTGAAAGGGGGAGGGGAGGGAAGAACAAAAGGGAAGGTCGGTGATAGAGTGGACGGCAGGAGAGATTAGAGAGACACAAGGGATGATGGGCAAAAATGAGATGGTAACGGCACAAGTTAGGAAACAAAAGATGAGTCTAGATGGGGTGTGAATGGGGGAATCATCACCAGCTGCCGTGGGAGAGAGAAAAAAAAGGGGCTGTTTTGTAACAAAGAACATAAGAAATAGGAGCAGGAGTAGGCCAGTCGGCCTCTCGAGCCTGCTCCGCTATTCAACATCATGGCTGATCTTATACCTCAACATTTTCCTGCACTATCCTCATATCCCTTGATTCCCTTAATATTCTGGGAGAATGAGGTAAGGGATACCAACCCGGAGGGATTGAACACTTTCCATTTTCAGCCCTCTCCTGATCAGGCATGGGATTATTCGATGCAGAATAAAGCTCCCTCTTCGCTCAACTCCAACCATGTGCCTTAATCCCCGCTCTCCCCAACCTCAGGAGAGAGACACTTCCATTTGCAGCACCAGCCATCCTTGTGAAAGGTTGTGTCAAAAGTAAGAGGAATTTCTACCATCAGATACCTGCCCATGAGTATCTGTGATTATAAACACATGATTATAGAAGACTCAGCCAGTGGCTCAATGGGCTGGACTGTCGCCTGAGTCCGAATGTTGTAGGTTCCAATCCCACTCCAGAGAGTTGAGCACAAAAATCTAGGCTGACACTCCCAGTGCAGTGCTGAGGGAGCGCTGCACTGTCAGAGGGGCAGTGCTGAGGGAGCGCTGCACTGTCGTAGGTGCCGTCTTTCAGGTGAGACATTGAACCGAGGCCCCGTTCGCGCTCTCAGGTCGCAAAAGATCCCATGGCACTATTTCGAAGAAGAGCAGGGGAGTTCTCCCCGGTGTCCTGGCCAATATTTATCCCTCAATCAACATCACCAAAACAAGATTAGCTGGTCATTATCACATTACTGTTTGCGGAACTTTACTGTCATATTCTGGAACCCCTGTCTTGTTTTATATCCGTTCATTACTCTAATTAAAAGACCAAATATTTTTGGGGTGGGTATATCAGATTGGTAACGGCGTTAAGATTCTGGCTATTGTACAGAGTCGATGTTCGCTCTTCAAACTTTTAACCTTTTTTTCATAACTTGTATTTATATAGCGCCTTTAATGGAGCAAAAAGTCCCAAGGTGCTGTACAGAAGTGTTCTCAGACAAAATCTGACACCCAGCCACATAAGGAGAGATTAGGGCAGATGGTCCAAGTCATCTTTGGTCAACGAGGTCGGTTTTAAGCAACGTCTTAAAGGAGTATAGAGGGGTAGAGAGGTTTAGGGAGGGAATTCCAGAGCTTGGGGCCCAGGCAGCTGAAGGCACAGCCACCAATGGTTGAGCGATTATAATCAGGGATGCTCAGGTGGGCAGAATTAGAGGAGCGCAGAGATCTCTGGGGGGTTGTGGGGCTGGAGGAGGTTACAGAGACAGGGAGGGGCGAGGGCCATGGAGGGATTTGAAAATAAGTCTTTCTTTTGGTCCCCATTTCCTTTCATAGAATCGAGCATAACTCCCATTACCGAGAAGTTAATGCCTCCACCCAGTGTCGTACAAAGCCATACTGCGCACAAAGTTGCCGATTTGATTCCTAGTCTGTGTTGGGTTAACTGTTCTCAGCCAGGGCACCATCTTGTGCGCTGGCACTTGCTCCGAAAGAAAATGGCAGCCCTCCCGTACCTTGCCCAACTGGTCATTCTTTAGATGCAAACCTCGGCAGTTGTGGGGCAAGCTATTTAACCATGGGATGCGGACATCACAGCTCAACCCAACCCTGTCCTAATCAAACATAATCACACGATTCCACCTTTCAGCAGACCGAACCTGAGGTACCGAGGAGTGCAATACTTGGTTCCGACCCCTTGAAACATCACCACAGTCTGTTACAGCCTTGCTCGAAACCCTACCCTTTCAAGTCCATTATCACCAAAGCGAGGGGTGTTACAGGGGGCGCTAAAGGGTTTGCAGCCACGAGCGCTGACATTCGCGGTCTCTCGGCAAATTCAGTGTGCTGGTACCTGCGGCGCTGAGGAGTATCGCCCGGGAGCGGCGCGCCAGTGTGCAACGCCCCCGCTATCGACACGGCGGCAACATTTGGTTTGCGCTGCACCTGTAGCGCCCCCTAGTGAACCCCGCCAGAGAAAGCTGCCGTCCGGAGCTGTCCCGGGGCGCTACGGGAAGGAATGATTGCACAAGGTCAGCGTGAGTGATATTTTATTTTTTTGCGATTGAACTTTATTTGGGGCGAGTAATGTATGGGGAAAATTTTTGGTGTTGCGATTGTGTGTGTGTTGCAGGGAGGCCTCTCTTGGGGCTCACTGAAGCCGGCTCTTTAGCAACGGGATATTCAGTTGCTCACCTGGCCGAGCGCCCTAAGAGAGGTGTGGAACGTTTCCCTTTGCGCTCCGCTCCACCGTCAGGGCGCAAACACTGAATTTTGCTGTTCCCGGCGCCAAAAAATATTCCAGCGCTAAACTCATCGGCCGCCCGACATTTGCGCCTTCGCAACCCTCCCACCAAATTTCTAGCCCCAAATGTTTGAACTGGGCTCCCAACAGCACAGCCACTCGGGTATGTGCTGTCTGACGTCTCGGTGTTTGCCTACAGCAAGCGTCGCGCGTTCATGCCGCACAACCCAAACTCCCGGCACAAGCCTCACCTGCCCTTGGTTGAACCAAATCGCATCCGCCAGGCCTTCCACTGCGCTGTCCAGATCCGCAGTGTCGAAGACGATGAAAGGAGATTTCCCGCCGAGTTCCAGCGATAGCTTCTTGCCGGTGCCCGCTGTACAACGGCGAAGGAGTTGCCCCACCTGTGCAGCACGGTGAAAGGGTCAGGTTATACCAGCAGCCCGGCTATTAAGACTCGAATCACACAGGAAGTCGTCAATCAGGAAAAAGGACACCGATCCCAACTACTTTGCCCTTTGAGAACACCAAGTGTTGGCTAAAGGTCACATCAGCATTTCACCCGCTTACTCCAATCAACAGACCAGGACCACCCGTCTCTCAAAATTCTTGCTCTTGGTACCATGTCACACAGCCATTTCCTGGTAACTTATTCCCTGAATCAATCATCCTTTGGCTGAAAATGTCCCCCCCCCCAATTTCCCTTCTTACGCCCAACTTCCTCATTCTTAACCCTTCACATCGTGGGACAATTTGTCTAGACCAACTTTCTCAATTCCCATCATCCACCTCCAAAACGTCAATTAGGCCCCCTCAAAATCTGCTCGTATCCGAAAGGAAACATCCCCAGCATCCCAGAGAAGCAGGGAGCACGGGGATGGAAATATTCCCCTGGGGAGATTGAGAGAGAGTAGCCGGCTACTTCTGCAAACAGCGGCAGGTTTATCCATCTCTGCCCTTCAATACCCATCTCCCGCTTGCCCGCGTTTGATGGCAGCTCCTCTCCCACTGACACACAAAAGCATAGAAACAAGGTGCAGGAGCAGACCATTCGGCCCATCGAGCCTGCACCACCATTCAATATGATCATGGCTGATCATGCAACTTCAGTACCCCATTCCTGCTTTCTCTCCATATCCCTTGCTCCCTTTAGCCGTAAGGGCCACATCTAACTCACTTTTGAATATATCTAACGAACTGGCCTCAACAACTATGTGGTAGAGAATTCCACAGGTTCACAATTCTCTGAGTGAAGAAGTTTCTCCTCATCTCGGTCCTAAATGGCCTACCCCTTATCCTCAGACTGTGACCCCTGGTTCTGGACTTCCCCAACATCGGGGACATTCTTCCTGCATCTAACCTGTCCAATCCCATCAGAATTTTGTATGTTTTTGAGAGATCCCCTCTCATTCTTCTAAATTCCAGTGAATATAAGCCTAGTCGATCCAGTCTTTCTTCATATGTCAGTCCTGCCATCCCCGGAATCAGTCTGGTGAACCTTCACTGCACTCCCTCAGATTAGGAGACTAAAACTGTACACAATATTCAAGGTGTGGCCTCACTAAGGCCCTATACAAGACCTCCCTGTTCCTATACTCAAATCCTCTCGCTATGAAGGCAAACATTCCATTTGCCTTCTTCACCGCCTGCTGTTCCTGCATGCCAACTTTCAATGACTGATGTACCATGACACCCAGGTCTTGTTGCACCTTCTCTTTTCCTAATCTGTCACCATTCAGATAATATTCTGCCTTCCTGTTTTTGCCACCAAAGTGGAAACCTCACATTTATCTACATTATACTGCATCTGCCATGCATTTGCCCACTTACCTAATCTGTCCAAGTCACCCTGCAGCCTCTTAGAATGCTCCTCACAGCACACACTGCCACCCTGCTTAGTGTCATCTGCAAACTTGGAGATATTACATTCAATTCCTTCATCCTAATCATTAATGTATATTGTAAATAGCTGGGGGCCCAGCACTGAGCCCTGCGGCACCCCACTGGTCACTGCCTGCCATTCTGAAAAGGACCCGTTTATTCCTACTCTTTGTTTCCTGTCTCCAAACCAGTTCTCTATCCACGTCAATACATTACCCCCAATACGATGTGCTTTAATTTTGCACACTAATCTCTTGCGTAGGACCTTGTCAAAAGCCTTTTGAAAGTCCAAATACACCACATCCACTGGTTCTCCCTTGTCCATTCTACTAGTTACATGCTCAAATAATTCTAGAAGATTTGTCAAGCATGATTTTCCCTTTCATAAATCCATGCTGACTTGGACCAATCCTGTCACTTCTTTCCAAATGCGCTGCTATTACATCTTTAATAATTGATTCCAACATTTTCCCCACTACCGATGTCAGGCTAACCGGTCTATAATTTCTGTTTTCTCTTTCCCTCCTTTTTTAAAACATATGCAGGTACAGCAAGTGATCAGGAAGGCCAATGGTATCTTGGCCTTTATTGCAAAGGGGATGGAGTATAAAAGCAGGGAAGTCTTACTATAGCTATATAAGGTATTGGTGAGGCCACACCTGGAATACTGCGTGCAGTTTTGGTTTCCATATTTACGAAAGGATATACTTGCTTTGGAGGCAGTTCAGAGAAGTTCACTCGGTTGAATCCGGGGATGAGGGGGTTGACGTATGAGGAAAGGTTGAGTAGGTTGGGCCTCTACATTAGAATTCAGAAGAATGAGAGGTGATCTTATCGAGACGTATAAGATTATGAGGGGGCTTGACAAGGTGGATGCAGAGAGGATGTTTCCACTGGTGGGGGAGACTAGAACTAGAGGGCATGATCTTAGAATAAGGGGCTGCCCATTTAAAACTGAGATGAGGAGAAATTTCTTCTCTCAGAGGGTTGTAAATCTGTGGAATTCGCTGCCTCAGAGAGCTATGGAAGCTGGGACATTGAATAAATTTAAGACAGAAATAGACAGTTTCTTAAAAAATAATGGATAAGGGGTAATGGGGAGCGGGCAGGGAAGTGGAGCTGAGTCCATGATCAGATCAGCCATGATCTTATTGAATGGCGGAGCAGGCTCTAGGGGCCGTATGGCCTACTCCTGCTCCTATTTCTTATGTTCTTATGACCAGCTTCTTGTCCGCACCTCCAGAGGGCTCATACTCTCGGAGTAATTTTGCTCTTACAATTTTACCCCGCCTTTTCTGAAGGCATTGGTGATTTTGGTCGGGCTCGAGTCCCGCGAGTCGGGCAATCCTCCAGCACATTCCTCGTGCGACAGACTAGACAATGAGATCAGCAGGACATTCAACTGTGGGAGGCAAGCCTATCCTGTACTCAACCAATGGCCGCTTCCCAGTAGGAATCACTGGATAGGAGTCAGGAATCTTGGTTTTTTTCTTATTTTGGGCGATAAGGGAGTCGAGGGTTTTGGGGAGCGGGCAGGGAAGTGGAGTTGAGGCCAAGATCAGATCAGCCATGATCTTACTGAATGGTGGAGCAGGCTCGAGGGGCCGAATGGCCTGCTTCTGCTCCTATTTCTTATGCTCTTATGTTAACAAACCCCTCCCTAATGCAATGGGCACTGAGACCAAATGTAGTGCAACAAATGCTTGTTCGGCTAATGTCATAAATTCAGCACAGTCAGAAGAATGAGAGGGGACCTCATAGAAACGTTTAAAATTCTGACGGGTTTAGACAGGTTAGATGCAGAAAGAATGTTCCCAATGTTGGGGAAGTCCAGAACCAGGGGTCACAGTCTAAGGATAAGGGGTAAGCCATTTAGGACCAAGATGAGGAGAAACTTCTTCACCCAGAGAGTGGTGAACCTGTGGAATTCTCTGCCACAGAAAGTTGTTGAGGCCAATTCTCTAAATATATTCAAAAAGGAGTTGGATGTAGTCCTTACTACTAGGGAGATCAAGGGGTATGGCGAGAAAGCAGGAATGGGGTACTGAAGTTGCATGTTCAGCCATGAACTCATTGAATGGCGGTGCAGGCTCGAAGGGCCGAATGGCCTACTCCTGTACCTATTTTCTATGTTTCTATCAGTCGCACTCTTACAATGGTCTGCATGGCTTAATACCACAATTAGTACCTCTACCCATTTGCCCATCGGGCACAGCTGGCGAGTAACTGCAAAGTATTCCTTGCAGCCTGAAGAGAGCTGTACAGCTCTCAACATGCAATTCATTTTCTGGCCTGTGGATCATGTCTCAACAAAGAGGCATAGAATACAAGAGCAGAGGGGTTATGCTTGAACCGAATAAAACACTGGTTAGGCCACAGCTAGGGTACTGCGTGCAGTTCTGGTCACCACATTACAGGAAAGATGTGATTGCACTAGAGAGGGTACAGAGGAGATTGACCAGGATGTTGCCAGGAGTGGAGAATTTTAGCTATGAGGAAAGATTGGATAGGCTGAGTTTGTTTTCTTTGGAACAGAGGCTGAGAGGAGACCTTATTGAGGTGTAAAATTATGAGGGGCCTAGATAGAGTGGATAGGACGGACCTATTTCCCTTAGCAAAGGGGTCGACAACCAGGGGGCATAGATTTAAAGTAATTGGGGGGAGGTTTAGAGGGGATTTGAGGGGAAATGTTTCCACCCAGTGGGTGGTGGGGGTCTGGAACTCACTGCCTGAAAGGGTGTCAGAGGCAGAAACCCTCACCACATTTAAAAATTACCTGGATGTGCACTTTCAAGTGCCGTAATCTAGTTGTGGCCCAACTAGCGTTTTGTACGGTTCCAGCGTAACCTCCCTGCTCAAAATAGGGACGGGCGAGGGGGCGATTTAAAGAGCACGGGAACTTAAAACAGGGAAAGATACAAACAGATTTAAGAGCAACGGCTCCGAGAATTCATCCGATGCCGTACCGCAGTGGAGCCGGTGAAGGCAACCTTGTCCACGTCTTGGTGAGTTGCCAGCTTGCTGCCGAAGGCTCCGTTTCCCGTCACCACGTTGAACACGCCGGGTGGGAGGCCGGCCTCTGCACAGATCTCGGCAAACAGCAAGGCGGTGAGCCGAGTGTACGTGGCTGGCTTCAACACCACCGTGTTACCTGGGGGTTCATAAGAATAGGGGAGCGTTCAAAAAAAAATACTTGCATTTCTATAGCGCCTTTCACGAACACCGGACGTCTCAAAGCGCTTTACAGCCAATGAAGTACTTTTCGGAGTGTAGTCACTGTTGTAATGTGGGAAACGCGGCAGCCTATTTGCGCACAGCAAGCTGCCACAAACAGCAATGTGATAATGATCAGATCATCTGTTTTTGTGATTTTGATTGAGGGATAAATATTGCCCCAGGACACCGGGGATAACTCCCCCTGCTCTTCTTCGAAATAGTGCCACGGGATCTTTTACATCCACCTGAGGAGATCAGACGAGGCCTCGGTTTAACGTCTCATCTGAAAGACGGCATCTCCGACAGTGCGGCGCTCCCTCAGCACTGCACTGGGAGTGTCAGCCTGGATTTATGTGCTCAAAGTCCCCGGAGTGGGACTTGAACCCACAACCTTCTGAGGCGAGAGAGCTGCCCACTGAGCCACAGGCCGACACTGTAGACTAGAGATGGGCACTTAAAGAGGCAATAATTCTCTATGAACTTCGTTAACGCACCAGCAGACCTATCGTTCATGGGTTACTGCGTGGTTAGTACCTCAACTTTTACCATACCACGGACATTATTTATTCATCTGTTGCAGTTCTTCTTCTGACAGGTTGGACTGAATCATAGAAATTTACAGCACAGAAAGAGGCCATTCGGCCCATCGCTTCCGTGCCGGCTGAAAAAGAGCTATCCAGCCTAATCCCACCTTCCAGCTCTTGGTCTGTAGCCTTGTAGATTATAGCACTTCAAATGCTTTTTTTTTTGTTGCTTCCTGCCACTCAAGACAATTTTGGATCCAACTTGCCACTTTTCCTTGGATCCCATGGGCCTTTACTTTTTTGACCAGTCTGCCATGTGGGATCTTGTCAAACGCCTCGCTAAAATCCACGTAGGCTACATCAAACACACTACCCTCATCGCCCCTCCTTGTTACCACCTCAAAAAATTCAATCAAATTAGTCAGACACTTAATGAGGCAACCAGGTCAGTCTTCAGATTGTTTAGCTAATCGAAGGGTTTAGGCACAGGAGGCCGCCATTCGGCCCGTCGAGCCCGTGCCGGCTCTCTGCAAGAGCACCTCAGCCAGTCCCACTCCCCCTGCCCTTTCCCCATAGCCCTGCAATTTTTTTTTCCCTCAGGTACTTAATCCAATTCCCTTTTGAAAGCGGCGATTGAGTCTGTCTCCTGCGCCCTCTCAGGCCGTGCATTCCAGATCCTAACCACTCGCTGCGTAAAAAAGTTTCCCCTCATGTCGCCTTTGGTTCTTTTGCCAATCGCCTTAAATCTGTGTCCTCTGGTTCTCGACCCTTCCACCTATGGGAACAGTTTCACTCTATCTACTCTGTCCAGACCCCTCGCGATTTTGACTGAAAGAACGAACGTGCATTTCTTTAGCCCAGGGAGACTGATATTCGCCTGGGCTAGCCGGCAGTCTAAGAGTTAACTCTCCCCAGCTGCTCAGCCATGCTTTTGTTACCTCCAGACGCGACTATTACAGTGCTCCGCTCCTCGGCCTCCCATCTTCCATCAACTTCAGATCATCCAAAACTCTGCTGCTGGTATCCTAGCTTGCACCAAAACTGCTCACTGACCTTCATTGGACCCCGGTCCAGCAATGCCTCCAACTGAAAATTTGCCCCTTCGGCGACCCTCTTTCTCTCAATATCCACCTCCAGCCCAACAACCCTCTGAAGTCCTTCAATTCTGGCCTCTTGTGCATCTTCGATTTCTTTCGCCCCACCATTGCCTTCGGCTGTCAATGCCCTGAAATTCCCTCCTTAAACCTCTCCGCCTCTCCCTCCTCCATTAAAAAGCTGCTTAAAATCTTCCTCTGACCAAGCTTTTGGTCACCCGTCCTAATAATTCCTTATGTGGCTCCGATTAACGCTTCAGTGAACCACCTTTTGGGGGGGGGGGGGGGAGTTACTACATTAATCATCATCATAGGCGGTCCCTCGGAATCGAGGAAGACTTGCTTCCACTCCTGAAGTGAGTTCTTTGGTGGCTGAACAGTCCAATACGAGAGCCACAGACTCTGTCACAGGTGGGACAGATAGTCGTTGAGGGAAGGAGTGGGTGGGACTGGTTTGCCGCACGCTCCTTCCGCTGCCTGCGCTTGCTTTCTGCGTGCTCTCAGTGCTGAGACTCGAGGTGCTCAGCGCCCTCCCGGATGCACTTCCTCCACTTAGGGCGGTCTATGGCCAGGGACTCCCAGGTGTCACTGCGGATGTTGCACTTTATCAGGCAGGCTTTGAGGGTGTCCTTGTAGCGTTTCCGCTGCCCACCTTTGGCTCGTTTGCCATGAAGGAGCTCCGAGTAGAGCACTTGCTTTGGGAGCCTCGTGTCTGGCATGCGGACAGTGTGGCCTGCCCAGCGGAGCTGATCGAGTGTGGTCAGTGCTTCAGTGCTGGGGATGTTAGCCTGAATGAGGACGCTGATGTTGGTGCGCCTGTCCTCCCAGGGGATTTCCCTCCCAGGGGATTTGCAGGATCTTGCGGAGACATCGTTGGTGATATTTCTCCAGCAACTTGAGGTGTCTACTGTACATGGTCCATGTCTGTGAGCCATATAGGAGGGCGGTTATTACTACAGCCCTATTAAAGGTGCTATATAACGCCAGGTTTTTAGTATGTAGCAGTCTGAATTTCCAAAAGGTGCAAGGTTTTATTCAAACCATTCTGAGAGTGGCCCGAGAGCCTCGAAGTGATGGCACTGCAGAAATGCTGGCGGTGGGCTCAATTCAACAGGAAATTGCTACATGATTGAATCCGAGATACAAAGTGGTTTGCTAGCGCGTGCATATTATACAGCCTGCAGCTAGCTTTAGGCCTCCTGCAACCTTTAGCGTCCGTGAGCTTCATTCGTGGCCATGGTACAAAATTGGGGATTGCACTGTCTAACAAAGGAGGCATCTGTATCTCATCATTGAACACATTGGCCCTGACATTGAGCAAGTCTAGCGGTCATTTCAACTCCCTTGGCACTGTAGAAAGGAAGCTGTTTCACACAATTAAAAATGCATCGTCGGGATTCAACACCTTCACTGATTGTTATCCTGAACACCATAAACGGATAATCAAGATAAGTTGCTGATCGGTTTATAGACCTCACGGAACATAAATTTCAGTTAGTAATCTCCCTTTGAACTACAAACAACGATTAGGCCAAGAGGCTTCAAAACCACCTAATCAGTCTGGGATTTACAACACAATCAGGTAGCACCCTTACAGTCTGCTACAGGCCCAAAGACAGCTCTGGTCTGAATTAAATCGGTGGCTTTTCCTGAATGATATATAAGAAATAGGAGCAGGAGTAGGCCATTCGGCCCCTCGAGCCTGCTCCACCATTCAACAAGATCACGGCTAATCTGATCTTGACCTCAACTCAACTTCCCATCCCGCTCCCCATAACCCTTGAATCCCTTATCTCTCAAAAATCCATGTATCTCCACCTTAAATATATTCAATGACCCAGCCTCTGGGGTAGAGAATTCCAAAAGACTCACGATCTTCAGAAGAAATTCTTCCTCATCTCCAATTTAAATGTAATATCTCCAAGTTTGCAGATGACACGAAGCTGGGTGGCAGTGCGAGCAGTGAGGAGGACGCTAAGAGGCTGCAGGGTGACTTGGACAGGTTAGGTGAGTGGGCAAATGCATGGCAGATGCAGTATAATGTGGATAAATGTGTGATTATCCACTTTGGGGGCAAAAACACGAAGACAGAATATTATCTGAATGGCAGATTAGGAAAGGGGGTGGTGCAACGAGATCTGGGTGTCATGGTGCATCAGTCATTGAAAGTTGGCATGCAGGTACAGCAGGCGGTGAAGGCAAATGGTATGTTGGCCTTTATAGCGAGGGGATTTGAGTATCTTACTGCAGTTGTACAGGGGCCTTAGTGAGGCCTCACCTGGAATATTGTGTTCAGTTTTGGTCTCCTAATCTGAGGGAGTGCAGCGAAGGTTCACCAGACTGATTCCGGGGATGGCAGGACTGACATATGAGGAGAGATTGGATCAACTGGGCCTGTATTCACTGGAGTTTAGAAGGATGAGAGGGGATCTCATAGAAACATATAAAATTCTGACAGGACTGGACAGGTTAGATGCAGGAAGAATGTTCCCGATGTTGGGGAAGTCCAGAACTAGGGGACACAGTCTAAGGATAAGGGGTAAGCCATTTAGGACTGAGATGAGGAGAAACTTCTTCACTCAGAGAGTTGTTAACCTGTGGAATTGCCTGCTGCAGAGAGTTGTTGAGGCCAGTTCATTGGATATATTCAAGAGGGAGTTAGATGTGGCCTTTACGGCTAAAGGGATCAAAGGGTATGGAGAGAAAGCAGAAAAGGGGTACTGAGGTGAATGATCAGCCATGATCATATTGAACGGTGGTGCAGGCTCGAAGGGCCGAATGGCCTACTCCTGCATCTATTTTCTATATTTCTATGACTCCTTATTCTGAGACTTTGCCCCCTAGTTCGAGATTCCCCCACGAGGGGAAATATCCTCTCTGCATCTATCTTGTCAAGCCCCCTCAGAATCTTATACACTTCAACAAGATCACCTTTCATTCTTCTAAACTCCAATGAGTATAGGCCCCAAACAGTAATACTAGGTCCCAGTTTGTCCTGTTGTTGAATGATTTGCTCCCTTGTCCAACTATCTTGATTTAACAACTTGTATGCATATAGCGCCTTTAACATCGTAAAACGTTTCAAGGCGTTTCACAGGAGCGTTATAAAATAAAATTTGACACCGAGTCACAGAAGGAGATATTAGGGCAGGCTTGGACAAAGAGGTAGGTTTCAAGGTGCATCTTAAAAGGAGGAAAGAGAGGTGGAGACGTTTACTGATCGAATTCCAGAGCTTAGGGTCCCGACAGCTGAACGCACGGCCGCCAATGGTTGAGCGATTATAATTAGGGATGCTCAAGAGGGGAGGATTTGCGCACATATTTCTGAGGGTGGGAGGTTGTGGGGCTGGAGGAGATTACAGAGATAGGGAGGGGGCGAGGCCATGGAGGGATTTGAAAACAAGGAGGAGAATTTTGAAATCGAGGCGTTGCTTAACCGGGAGCCAATGTAGGTCGGCGAGCACAGGGGGTGATGGGTGATCGGGACTCGGTGCGAGTTAGGACACGGGACAGCGAGCACAGGGGGTGATGGGTGAGCGGGACTTGGTGCGAGTTAGGACACGGGGCAGCGAGCACAGGGGGTGATGTGTGAGCGTGACTTGGTGCGAGTTAGGACACGGGACAGCGAGCACAGGGGGTGATGGGTGAACGGGACTTGGTGTGAGTTAGGACACAGGGCAGCCAAGTTTTGGATGACCTCAAGTTTACAGACGGTAGAACATGGGAGGCCAGCCAGGATTGCGTTGGAATAGTCAAGTCCTGAGATAACAAAGCTTGAAGTACTGCTGCAGATTTACCTTTTCTGGCCCATTTATTAATCCCCTCTTAGTCACCGCCTTTCAGGGCTAGATAGAGCAAGTTTCTTCAGACTTTTCTCATAATTCAGCCCTCTGGCATTAGCGATCAGTCTGCCAGCTCCTCTCTGCAGCGCTCCCAAGGCTGGAACGTCTCTCTTGTATGTCGATGACCAATGGTGCCCAAGGTGCAAGGGGGCAGCCATTTTGGATTGAGAATGCGGAGGAATTTCTTCACTCAGAGGGTTGTAAATCTTTGGAATTCTCTACCCCACGGTGCTGAGAATGCTGAGTCATTGAGTGTATTCAAGACTGAGATCGATAGATTTTTGGGCAGTAAGGAAAACAAGGGATATGGGGATCGGGCGGGAAAGTGGAGTTAAGGTCAAAGATCAACCATGATCCCATTGAATGGTGGAGCAGGCTCGAGGGGCCGTATGGCCTACTCCTGCTCCTATTTCTTATGGTCCTATGCTTGATTTTAGCTTGACATAGATGCAGAATATTTTATGCGAGGGTGAAGCTGACAATTCATGAGCACCATGGACAGATTTTTTTCTCATTTCATTCTGCAGATTTCGGTTTACTCAGGAAATGCCCTCTGTGGCCTTGAACCCAATGCGATCCAACCCATTGACGCAGCCAGCTAACGTTGCTCACTGGGTCCCCTGAGGAGCGAAGATCTTATTTTGTACTCCTTACGTGGAGTTAATGGCAAAACCTTACCCATAGCTAGAGCTGGACAAATCTTCCAGGTCAGCAACATCAAGGGGAAGTTCCAGGGAACGATTGCCGCAACAACACCTGGAGAGAGAGGAGGGCAAAACATCAAAAAAAAAGATGAACAACCCTCGCTATTCAGAATCGTGACATTTTACGTACAGCTCGCATCTTCGGACATGTTTCCCGAACCTTAGTGTACAGGCTACAGGATTTTAAATGGCATCGTTTGGGGAGCTGTTGGCACAGTGGATTAGAATCCAACGCAAGATGAGAGTCGGGTCTCTCTGCTGGTTACAAGAGTCCCCTCGTCTAGACCTTTTTACATGATGAATGCTACTTCGGTTGTTCAATGAGCAAGGGGTTTGGAGCAGTCCCAACTTTTGAGTACATGGCACCAAAATGTCCAGCTGAACTTGGCACTAAGTTTTCAGTAGCTCTCTAGGGGTGTCGCAAGGGAGGAGGGTGTAGGAAATGGAAAAGATCGCACTGGTATAGTAGGCTTGCTCTTCTGAGGTTGGGCCAAGTACAGAAAACTAGCCAAGCTGTGCATGACCCAAGTGTGCTTAATGAAGCAATGTAGAGGGAGCTTTACTCTGTATCTAACCCCGTGCTGTACCTGCCCTGGGAGTGTTTGATGGGACAGTGTCGAGGGAGCTTTACTCTGTATCTAACCCCGTGCTGTACCTGCCCTGGGAGTGTTTGATGGGACAGTGTAGAGGGAGCTTTACTCTGTAGCTAACCCGTGCTGTACCTGCCCTGGGAGTGTTTGATGGGACAGTGTAGAGGGAGCTTTACTCTGTATCTAACCCCATGCTGTACCTGCCCTGGGAGTGTTTGATGGGACAGTATAGAGGGAGCTTTACTCTGTATCTAACCCCGTGCTGTACCTGCCCTGGGAGTGTTTGATGGGACAGTGTAGAGGGAGCTTTACTCTGTATCTAACCCGTGCTGTACCTGCCCTGGGAGTGTTTGATGGCACAGTGTAAAGGGAGCTTTACTCTGTATCTAACCCCGTGCTGTACCTGCCCTGGGAGTGTTTGATGGGACAGTGTAGAGAGAGCTTTACTCTGTATCTAACCCCGTGCTGTACCTGCCCTGGGAGTGTTTGATGGGACAGTGTAGAGAGAGCTTTACTCTGTATCTAACCCCCTGTACCTGTCCTGGGAGTGTTTGATGGGACAGTGTAGAGGGAGCTTTACTCTGTATCTAACCCCGTGCTGTACCTGCCCTGGGAGTGTTTGATGGGACAGTGTAGAGGGAGCTTTACTCTGTATCTAACCCATGCTGTACCTGCCCTGGGAGTGTGTGATGGGACAGTGTAGAGGGAGCTTTACTCTGTATCTAACCCCGCGCTAGATATTAAAGGGAACAGAGAGGGTGGATAGAGAGAAACTATTCCCACTGATTGGGGAGTCTAGGACTAGGGGTCAGTCTAAAAATTAGAGCCAGGCCTTTCAGGAATGAAATTAGGGATCACTTCTACACACAAAGGGTGGTAGAGGCTTGGAACTCTCTTCCACAAACGGCATCTGATGCTCGATCAATTGTTAATTCTAAATCGGAGATGGATATATTTTTGTTAACAAAAGGTATCGAGGGATACGGGACAAAGGCAGGTATATGGAGTTCGGTCGCAGATAGCCATGATCTTTTTGGAACAGAGGAGGCTGAGGAGGGACCTTATTGTATAAAATTATGAGGGGCCTAGATAGAGTGGATAGGAAGGACCTATTTCCCTTAGCATAGGGGTCAATAACCAGGGGGAATAGATTTAAAGTAATTGGGTGGAGGTTTAGAGGGGATTTGAGGAGAAATGTTTTCACCCAGAGGGTGGTGGGGGTCTGGAACTCACTGCCTGAAAGGGTGGTAGAGGCAGAAACCCTCACCACATTTGAAAAGTACTTGGACGTGCGCTTGAAGCGCCGTAACCTACAGGGCTACGGACCGAGAGCTGGAAAGTGGGATTAGGCTGGATAGCTTTTTGTCGGCCGGCACGGACATGATGGGCCAAATGGCCTCCTTCTGTGCTGTAAATTTTTATGATTCTATGAATGGAGGAACAGGCTCGAAGGGCTAAATGGCCTCCTCCTGTTCCCGTGAGCTTGTGCCAAGCTTGCCTGACAGTCTCAATGAGGCTCGTGTCTGGGACTAAACAGCCCAGCATCGAGCGCAACTATTCAAACACTTTCAGTCTGCTGCCTCCACCTGGTGGCAGAATGGAATATTACGGAATGACACTAACTTGTCAATATAGTCTTAACACAGGGGTTGACTGCCTCCCAGTGACAGGATGCAACTTATATAAATTATCCTGGAGCATTTGAATGTTCCTTGGGAACACAGCCATCTGAGTATTAAAGTCCTGCATTTTTCTCCTCACGGAGATGGTCTTCTGACGACCTGAGAGCTCCTTGATGATCGAACAGCTAATTAGAATGAATGATCGATTTTAAAAAGAATCAACTTGCATTTATATAGCGCCTTTCACGATCTCAGGATGTCGCAAAGCGCTTTACAGGCAATGAAGTACTTTTCGAAGTGCAGTCACCGTTGTAATATAGGAAACGAGGCAGCCAATTTGCGCACAGCAAGCTCCCACAAACAGCAATGCGATAATGACCAGATAATCTGTTTTTAGTGATGATGATTGAGGGATAAATATTGGCCAAGGCATCCCTGCTCCTCTTCAAAATAGCGCCACAGGATCTTTTAACGTCCACCTGAAAGAGCAGACGGTGGCCTCAGATTAACGTCTCATCCGAATGAAGGCACATCTGACAGTGTGGCACTCCCTCAGCACTGCCCCTCCGACAGCGCGCCGCTCCCTCAGCACCGCCCCTCCGACAGCGCGCCGCTCCCTCAGCACTGCCCCTCCGACAGCGCGGCGCTCCCTCAGCACCGCCCCTCCGACAGCGCGCCGCTCCCTCAGCACTGCCCCTCCGACAGTGCGGCGCTCCCTCAGCACTGCACTGGGAGTGTCAGCCTAGATTATGGTGCTCAATTTTCTGGAGTGGGACTTGAACCCACAACCTTCGGACTTGGAGGAGCGAGCACAGCCCACCGAAAGTTCTCTTTTCGAAGTGGTTTCTGTCTCCGCTGCTGAGCTCACACTGACCTACTGGCTTCCAGTCCTTCATTTCGACGTCCATTAGCTGCGCCCAGCCGGCGTGGTGATAGAAGTGGCGCACTACCAGCGGGATGTCGCAGTCTCGTGACTCACGGATTGGCTTCCCATTGTCCAAGCTCTCCAGCACACTCAACAGTCTCTGGTGCTTCTGAACGCTTCTGGCAATGCTGTGCAAACAAAACAGCAGAGTCACCATTCGGACGCAAGTACAGCAGGCACGTCTCCATCCTCCCAGACATTTATTCCAAACGGCCTCATGCGATAAACATAGAAACATAGAAAATAGGTGCAGGAGCAGGCCATTCGGCCCTTCGAGCCTGCACCACTATTCAATATCATGGGTGATCATTCACCTCAGTACCTCTTTCCTGCTTTCTCTCCATACCCCTTGATCCCTTTAGCCAAGGGCAATATCTAACTGCCTCTTGAATATATCCAATCAACTGGCATCAACAACTCTCTGCGGCAGGAAATTCCACAGGTTAACCACTCTCTGAGTGAAGAAGTTTCTCCTCATCTCGGTCCTAAATGGCTTACCCCTTATCTTTAGACTGTGACCCCTGGTTCTGGACTTCCCCAACATCGGGAACATTCTTCCTGCATCTAACCTGTCCAGTCCCGTCAGAATTTTATAAGTTTCTATGAGATCCCCTCTAATCCTTCTAAACTCGAGTGAATACAGGCCCAGTCGATAAAGTCTCTGGAAGACTGATATTCACAATGCGGTGAGAGGCGTTAAAATTCTGTTCAATTGGAACGTACAGGAAATTATGAGGGGCATAGACAGAGTGGATAGGAAGAACCTATTTCCCTTAGCGGAGGGGTCAACAACCAGGGGGCATATTTCAAGTAATTGGTAGAAGGATTAGAGGGGATTTGAGGGGAAATGTTTTCACCCAGAGGGGGGGTGGGGGTCTGGAACTCACTGCCTGAAAGGGTGGTAGAGGCAGAAACCCTCACCACATTTAAAAAGTACTTGGATGTGCACCTGAAGTGCCGTAACCTACAGGGCTACGGACCGAGAGCTGGAAAGTGGGATTAGGCTGGGTAGCTCTTTGTCGGCCGGCGCGGACACGATGGGCCGAATGGTCTTCTTCCGTGCTGTAAATTTCTGTGATGCTGTTCTTGTCCTTCTAGTGACAAGGGCAGCAGGCGCATTGGGATCACCCCATGTTAAAAGAATCCACGCACTGGCATCTTCCAGCTTTCAATGTGTAGGTCGGGACCTAGAATGTCAGGTCCCTCATTGAAACACCCGTCAACCCATTCTCTTTTTGGTGTGGAAGAAAATCCTCGACACGAGGGAATGCCGAATTCTAATAATAGGGCTGAGCCGTGCAGATCGGAACATCTGAAGGTTCAATTGCCAATTGCGGTAACATTTGGTGCCAATTGCATGCTGTGGCCACAAGCCAGCTGCAAGACTGCCCAAACCCATTTCGCACAGCCAAGGGAAATATAATCCATCAGCCTGGACTAAATTCAAACCCACACTGCAATGTAATCTGCTGACACAAGGCACAGAGCATCATACAGTACCTGTACAGGTGCCTCGCCCTCACATAGCATGGCAGCTTGCTCCAACTCTCAAAGGCCTTCTTTGCGGCTTGTACCGCTAGTTCCACATCCGGTGGCTCGCCCTCGATGGTGGAGGCCAAAGTTTCCCCTGGGGGGGGGGGGGGGGGAAAAACATTTTCAGTCAAAGCTGATGCTTCAGGTGGGTAGCAACATAGCAACAGGAGGAGGCCATTCAACCCCTCGAGCACGTTCCGCCATTCAATCAGATCCCACCCACCCATCCCCTCGGTGACTATCTGTCCCACCTGTGGTGGAGTCTGTGGCTCTCGTATTGGACTGTTCAGCCACCAAAGAACTCACTTCAGGAGTGGAAGCAAGTCTTCCTCGATTCCGAGGGACTGCCTATGGTTGCTCTACTGGGCAGGCAACATTGTCCGCATGCCAGGCACAAGACTCTTAAAGCAAGCGCTCTACTCGGAACTCCTTCACGGCAAACGAGCCAAAGGAGGGCAGCGGAAACGTTACAAGGACACCCTCAAAGCCTCCCTGATAAAAGTGCAACATCCCCACTGACACCTGGGAGTCCCTGGCCAAAGACCGCCCTAAATGGAGGAAGTACATCCAGGATGGCGCTGAGCACCTCGAGTCTCGTCGGCGAGAGCGTGCAGAAACCAAGCGCAGGCAGCGGAAGGAGCGTGCGGCAAACCAGTCCCACCCACCCCTTCCTTCCCTCAACCACTATCCGTCCCACCTGTGACAGAGTCTGTGATTCTCGTATTGGACTGTTCAGCCATCTAGGAACTCATTTTAAGAGTGGAAGCAAGTCGATTCCGGGGGACTGCCCATGATGATGATGGGCTGCTCGGTGACCCAACTCCATTTACCCGCCTTGGTGACATATCCCTTGGGATCGCCAGAATCTAGCAATAGAAACATAGAAAAATAGGTGCAGGAGTAGGCCATTCGGCCCTTCGAGCCTGCACCGCCATTCAATAAGATCATGGCTGATCATTCCCTCAGTACTCCTTTCCTGCTTTCTCTCCAAACCCCTTGATCCCTTTAGCCGTGAAGGCCATATCTAACTCCCTCTTGAATATGTCCAATGAACCGGCATCAACAACTCTCTGCGGCAGAGAATTCCACAGGTTAACAACTCTGAGTGAAGAAGTTTCTCCTCATCTCAGTCCTAAATGGCCTACCCCTTATCCTAAGACTATGTCCCCTGGTTCTGGACTTCCCCAATGTCGGGAACATTCTTCCCGCATCTAATCTGTCCAGTCCCGTCAGAATCTTATACGTTTCTTTGAGATCCCCTCTCATGCTTCTAAACTCCTGTGAATAAAGGCCCAGTTGATCCAGTCTCTCCTCATATGACAGCCCAGCCATCCCTGGAATCAGTCTGGTAAACCTTCGCTGCACTCCCTCAATAGTAAGAACGTCCTTCCACAGATTAGGAGACCAAAACTGAACACAATATTCCAGGTGAGGCCTCACTAAGGCCCTGTACAACTGCAGTAAGACCTCCCTGCTCCTGTACTCAAATCCCCTAGCTATGAAGGCCAACATACCATTTGCCTTCTTCATCGCCTGCTGTACCTGCATGCCCACTTTCAATGACCGATGAACCATGACACCCAGGTCTCGTTGCACCTCCCCTTTTCCTAATCTGCCGCCATCCAGATAATATTCTGCCTTCGTGTTTTTGCCCCCAAAGTGGATAACCTCATATTTATCCACATTATACTGCATCTGCCATGCTTTTGCCCACTCACCTAACCTGTCCAAGTCACCCTGCAGCCTCTTAACGTCCTCCTCACAGCTCACACCGCCACCCAGTTTAGTGTCATCCGCAAACTTGGAGATATTACACTCTATTCCTTCACTCAAATCGTTAATGTATATTGTAAATAGCTGGGGTCCCAGCACTGAGCCCTGCGGCACTCCACTAGTCACTGCCTGCCATTCTGAAAAGGACCCGTTTATCCCGACTCTCTGCTTCCTGTCTGGAACCAGTTCTCTATCCACGTCAGTACATTAACCTCACATCTCAGATTTAAAGTTATGAATCGAGCTCGCGTCTACAGCTTTCTACAGAGAGTTCTACATTTCTATCACCCTTTGTCTGAAGAAATGTTTCCTAATTTCGCTCCTGAAAGGCCTGGCTTTGATTTTAAGGTTCTGTTACCTCGTCCTAGACTCCGCCACAAACAGAAAAAGATTTCTCTCCATCTACCCTCCCAATTCCTTAGTTAATCGCTGTTAATTAAGACGCACAGAACAGACAGGATTTGACATCTGTTCCCATGCCTCAGCCCATCTGCTGCTGAAACCCTCATACATGATTTAGTTATCTCCCGACTCTCCCCTGGCCGGCCTCCCATCTCCCACCCTCCCTAAATCTGAGTTCATCCAAAGCTCTGCTGCCCATAGCCTAACCTTCACCGTCCCTTTCACTCATCAGCCGTGCACACAGGACTGCATTTATATAGCATCTATAATAGAATGATAGAAATTTACAGCACGGAAGGAGGCCATTTCGGCCCATCGTGCCCGCGCCGGCCGGCAAAGAGTTATTCCAGCCTAATGGCCTACTCCTGCACCCACTTTCTATGTAATCCCACTTTCCAGCTCTCGGTCCGTAGCCCTGTAGGTTACGGCACTTCAGGTGCACATCCAAGTACTTTTTAAATGTGGTGAGGGTTTCTGTCTCTACCACCCTTTCAGGCAGTGAGTTCCAGACCCCCACCGCTCCTCATTTCGCCTCAAAACAACTCTAAACCTTCTATCAATTACGTTAAATCTATGCCCCCTGGTTGTTGACCCCATTGCTAAAAGAAATAGGTCCTTCCTATCCACTCTATCCAGGCCCCTCATAATTTTATACACCTCAATAAGGTCTCCCCTCAGCCTCCTCTGCTTGAAAGAAAACAACCCCAGCCTATCCAATCCTCGTATCTTAAATTCTCCAGTCCAGGCAACATCGTCGTTAATGTCCTCTGAATCCTCTCTAGTCCAATCACATCTTTCCTGTAATGTGGTGACCAGAACTGCACGCAGTACTCTAGCTGTGGCCTAACTAGTGTTTTAGTTAGGCCCCCCTCGAGTTTGTGGTTCTTTCCCTTTGTCTCCAGTGGCAGCTGGTCATTATCCTGCCATTCACACCCTATCTAGACCAACCTTTTTCTAACTGCTGCCATTACCATTTCAATTCAGTGCATAATCCCCTTTGTCTCTCTAATCTCTCCTTCCTTCCACCCTATCACATACCTTCCTTTTTGTTCTTTCCTCCCCTCCCCCTTTCAATGCTTCTTAAGAATGTGTTCTTTTCAAACATTCCCCAGTTTTGACGAAGGGTCGTCGACCTGAAACGTTACCTCGGTTTCTCTCTCCACAAATGCTGCCTGGCCCGCTGAGTAATTCCAGCCTTTTCTGTTTTTATTTCAGATTCCAGCATCTGCAGTATTTTGCTTTTGTATTAGTGTTTTATACAGTTCAAGCATAACCTCCCTATGACCGAAAGACAGCACCTGTGAAAACGCAGCACTCCCTCTGCACCGCGCCGAGGAGTAGGTCTAGACTATAACCTCTCAAGTCCCAGAGTCGGGCTTGAACTCACAACCCTTCTGACTCAGAAATTAGCCATTTCCTTCAGTTGCCCAGGGAGTAAAAGAGATTACTACATTCCTCACTGCCTACTGTCTGATCACAAGGAACAACCATAGGCTGCTCTGCGGATGTATGCAAGCTGACAGTAAGACTAACAAACTAGCTGTACAGTTCCAGATAGAAGTGCATCGTTCCCTTTTACGGGATATGCAAGCAAGGGAGCTGCCACTGCGTAACAAATTGATGCAATGTCGCATTTGAGCTATACAACACCAGATGGGAGTGAATCGTTCTCTTTTACTTTGGAATCAAAGACACAATTTCTAAATTGGCGGATGACACCAAATTGGGGGCAATCGTCAATACTGAGGAGGACTGCAACAAACTACAGGAGAATAAACTTGCAGATTGGGCATATAATTGGTGAATGAAGTTCAACACAGATAAATGTGAGGCATTACATTTTTGGTAGGAAGAATAGGGAGGTCACTTATTACTTGGGGGGTGAGAGTCTAGGTGGGGTAGAGGAACAAAGGGATCTCGGAGTACAAATACACAAATCGCTAAAAGTTGTGACACAGGTTAGCAAGGCCATAAATAAAGCAAACCAAGCACTAGGGTTTATTTCTAGAGGTATAGAATTGAAAAGTAGGGAAGTTATGCTAAACCTGTATCAAAGCTTGGTTAGACCACATTTGGGAGTACTGCGACAGTTCTGGTCGACATATTATAAAAAGGATATATAGAGCCACTGGAGAGGGTGCAGAGAAGATTCACAAGGATGATACCAGAAATGCGAGGGTATATCAAGAAAGGATGAAGAAGCTGGGTCTCTTTTCTCTTGAAAAAAGGCTCAAGGATGACCTAATAGAGGCCTTTAAAATCATGAAAGAACAGATAGAATGTTTCCACTTTGGGGAAGAGCATAACTAGAGGCCATCAATATAAGATAGTCACCAAGAAATCCAATCGGGAATTCAGGAGAAACTTCTTTACCCAGAGAGCGGTGAGAATGTGGAACTCGCTGCCACAGGGAGGGGTTGAGGCGAATAGTATCGATGTATTTAAGGGGAGGCTGGACAAGCAGATGAGGGAGAAGGGAATAGAGGGTTATGCTGATAGAGTTAGATGAGGAAAGACGGGAGGAGGCTTGAGTGGAGCATAAATGCCGCATGGACTGGTTGGGCCGAATGGCCTGTTTCTGTGCCGTGTATCCTGTGCAATGCACGTCCGAGTCCCACAAGCTGTACACAACAGCAGAAGGCAGTAAACTGTGGCAGAAGAACCAAAGGCGACATGAGGAAAAGCTCACACAGCGAGTGGTTAGGATCTGGAATGCGCTGCCCGAGAGGGTGGTGGAGGCAGACTCAATCGTGGCTTTCAAAAGGGAATTGGATAAGTACCCGAAAGAGGAAAAAAAAAAAAAAATGGCAGGGCTACGGGGAAAGGGCAGGGGAAGTGGGACTGGCTGAGATGCTCTTGCAGAGAGCCGGCACGGGCTCGATGGGCCGAATGGCCTCCCTCCACGCTGTAACCGTTCTATGAAAACAGCGAGCACTGTGAAGCAAAGAAATCCCATCACCCTGCACCGACGCTCATCGCATCCCGAAGACACGGCAGAATCTGGTTGATGAAAGAGAGGGCAGCAAGTCATACTCAATGTTTTCAAAGTCTTCAGTGACAAAGACGGAACTGCAGGTGAGAAGCTAAGTTAGCGCCTGTATTGAAAAGGCATGCCCTTACCAGTAGCGGGGTTTTTTGTCACGTAGAACTTCCGGTTTTCCGGCTTCACCCACTTGCCTCCAATGTAGTGGCCGAAACATCGCTTGTGATAATCCAGCCAAGCCTAACAGAGACAAATTGGATTTAGTGAAGAGAGATTTGCCTTTCCTCCAATCATCTTTGGACACCAATTCTTGCTGGTGTACAGTTCGTGGCCATCCGCTTGTCCTCACCCAAGTGGCCATTTTGACAAGCAGATCCAAGCATGCAGGCTCTTTCCAGCAAGAATGACCGAATAAAAAAGACTTGCATTTATATAGCGCCTTTCATGACCACCAGACGTCTCAAAGCGCTTTACAGAGGTCACTGTTGTAATGTAGAAAACATGCACAAGCAAGCTCCCACAAACTGCAATGTGATAATGAACAGATAATCTGTTTCTTATTACATTGATTGAGGGATAAATATTGGCCCCAAGACACTGGGGATAACTCACCTGCTCTTCTTCGAAATAGTACCACCTGAGAGAGCAGACGGGGCCTCGGTTTAATGTCTCATTTAAAAGTCAGCACCTCTGACAGTGCAACGCTCCCTCAGCACTGCACTGGGAGTGTCAGCCTAGATTTTTTGTGCTCAAGTTCCTGGAGTGGGACTTGACCCCACGACAATACTAGAACAGATTATCTGGTCGTTATCGCATTGCTGTTTGTGGGAGCTTGCTGTGCGCAAATTGGTTGCCGCGTTTCTGACATTACAACAGTGACTACACTCCAAAAAGTATTTCACTGCCTGGGAGAGCATCTCATCGAATGACGGCACATCCGAGGGTGCGGCGCTCCCTCAGCCCTGCCCCTCCGACAGTGCGGCGCTCCCTCAGCCCTGCCCCTCCGACAGTGCAGCGCTCCCTCAGCCCTGCCCCTCCGACAGTGCGGCGCTCCCTCAGCCCTGCCCCTCCGACAGTGCAGCGCTCCCTCAGCCCTGCCCCTCCGACAGTGCAGCGCTCCCTCAGCACTGCCCCTCTGACAATGCGACGTTCCCTCAGCACTGCCCCTCCGACAATGCGACGTTCCCTCAGCACTGCCCCTCCGAAGGTGCGGCGCTCCCTCAGCACTGCCCCTCCGAAGGTGCGGCGCTCCCTCAGCACTGCCCCTCCGACAGTGCGACGTTCCCTCAGCCCTGCCCCTCCGACAGTGCGGCGCTCCCTCAGCACTGAACTGGGAGTGTCAGCCTGATTTATGTACTCAAGTCACTGGAGTGGGACTTGATCCCATGACCTTCTGACTCAGAGGCGAGGGTGCTGCCCACTGAGCCACAGCTGACACTTTTTGTTTGATGCAGTCGAACAAAGGAGATGAGAGGGGCTTGTATCTCCCCCGTGAACATATCGGCCCTGACACTGGGTGAATCTAGTGGTCACAGCGACTTCCTGGGCACTGTAGAAAGGAAGAGATTGTCACACAATTAAAGATGCATTATCTGGACTTCACATCGACACTGATTGTTATTCTGAACACCTTAAACCGATGAGAAAAATCAAGATAAGTTGCTGATCGGTTTATAGACCTCACGGAACAAAAGGTTTCAAATAGTAATCTCCCTTTGAACTACAAACAACTATTAGGGCAAGAGCTGGCCAAGTGGCTTCAAAACCACCTAATCAGTCTGGGATTTACAACATTTCCAGATCCATGCCAAAAACAGGAAATTCTATTAAGCTGAAATAAGGATTTAAAAGCTGCAATGAAGCCTCCAATGCATTCAATTGATTGTAAACATTTAAAATTTCAATTTTTAAACTGAAAACTTAAGTCAGCCCTCAGAGGGTAGGCCGAAGCCAGAGACTAGATTTATAAGCAACAACTTGCATTCAGATAGCACCTTTAATACAGTAAAAGATCCCAAGGCGCTTCACAGATGCGATTTTCAAACAAAATTTGACACCGAGCCACACAAGGGAATATTAGGGCAGGTGACGAAAAGCTTGGTCAAACAGGTAGGTTTTCAGGAGCATCTTAAAGGAAGAAAGCGATGTAGAGAGGCGAAGAGGTTTAGTGAGGGAATTCTAGAGATAAGTGCCCTAGGAGCTGAAGGCACGGCCACCAATAGCGGAGTGATTAAAATCACGGATGCTAAAGAGGCCAGAATTAGAGGAGCGCAGACATCGCGAGGGTTGCGGGGCTGGAGGAGATTACAGAAATGGGGAGGGGGCGAGGGCCATGGAGGGATTTGAAAACAAGGATGAGAATTTTGAAATCGAGGAAGCATAGCAAGCTCCCTCAAACAGCAATGTGATAATTACAAGTCCATCTGTTTTGGTGATGTTGACGGAGGGATAAATATTGGCCAAGCACCAGGAGAGCTCTTCTTCGAAATAGTGGCCGTGGGATCTTTTATGGCCACCTGAGAGAGCAGACGGGGCCTCGGTTTAACGTCTCATCTGAAAGACGGCACCTCCGACAGTGCAGCACTCCCTCAGCACTGCACTGGAGAGTGTCAGCCTAGATTTGTGTGTTCAAGTCCCTGGAGTGGGGCTTGAATAATAATAAACTTTTATGTATATAGCGCTTTTAACGTAATAAATCGTCCCAGCGTGCTTCAAAACAGTCTTGCAACACGTTAGATATTGACAAGGGATAAAAAGAGAGAAAAAGCAGGAGAAGGAAGTGTAAAAAGGGAAGACGACTCGGGTCTGAAGCGGCAGCCAAAATGCACACACAAATAGACACAGGCGAAAAAAATATAAAACCAAAATTCAAATTACATTGTAAATAATACAATTTGAGTCTACAATAGTAAAATCAGTCTAATTAATTATATTGGCACAGAAATTTCAGGGCTAATTAAACAAAATTAATATATACAATAATTATACATTGTTAAAAATTAGAATATCAACAATTGAAGCAAATTAAAATTGTTTTAGCTTTCTTTAAAATTCATTCCCTGTGCATTGATTCAATTAATATGGAATTGAACCCACAACCTTCTGACTAAGTAAGGAGTGCTACCCACTGACACCAAGCTCATGGTCTACAGAGCAGGAGTGATGCCTACCCTCCTTTATGGCTCAGAGACATGGACTATGTACAGCAGGCACCTCAAAACTTGGGGCTGGGAGTGCGGCTGAGAGATCGTGGGCCGGGGAGGCGGTGGATCGGGATCGCGGGATCAGGAGCGAGGAAGGACTTCAATTTGTTCATCTCGAAGCGGCCGGGAATGGTGCCGGACGAGAGTCCCGGTTAAGGGAGGTTCAACCTGTACTTTGTAAATCAATCAACAATCATAGGCAGTCCATCGAACGGGTATGACTTGCTTCCACACCAAAAGGGACGAGTTCACTGCTGTTTCAGTGGAGGACCTGATATTCCAGTCCTGAACTCCAGGGGTGGAAGATGCCTGTGCGTGGATTTTTTTTAACGTGTGGTGACCGTTGCACATCAGCCACCACACAGGAGTATACAATAATAAAATCAGTAGAATTATTTATAATTAAACAAAATTAATATATACACACACAATAATTAAGTTGAAAGTAGAAAATCAGCAATTAAACATAGAAAATAGGTGCAGGAGTAGGCCATTCGGCCCTTCGAGCCTGCACCACCATTCAATATGATCATGGTTGATCATACAACTTCAGTACCCCATTCCTGCTTTCTCTCCATACCCCTGGAAAACTTTAGCTGTAAGGGCCACATCTAACTCCCTTTTGAATATATCTAACGCACTAGCCTCAACAACTTTCTGTGGTAGAGAATTCCACAGGTTCACAATTCTCTGAGTGAAAAAATGTCTCCTCATCTCGGTCCTAAATGGCTTACCCCTTATCCTTAGACTGTGACCCCTGGTTCTGGACTTCCCCAACATCAGGAACATTCTTCCTGCATCTAACCTGTCCAATCCCGTCTGAATTTTATGTGTTTCTATGAGATCCCCTCTCATTCTTCTAAATTTCAGTGAATATAAGCCTAGTCGATCCAGTCTTTCTTCATGTGTCAGACCTGCCATCCCAGGAATCAGTCTGGTGAACCTTCGCTGCACTCCCTCATTAGAAAGAATGTCCTTCCTCAGATTAGGAGACCAAAACTGAACACAATATTCAAGGTGTGGCCTCACCAAGGCCCTGTACAACTGCAGCAGGACCTCCCTGCTCCTATATTCAAATCCTCTCGCTATGAAGGCCAACATGCCATTTGCCTTCTTCACCACCTGTTGTACCTGTATGCCAACTTTCAATGACTGATGCACCATGGCATCCAGGTCTCGTTGCACCTCCCCTTTTCCTAATCGGTCACCATTCAGATAACATTCTGCCTTCCTGTTTTTGCCACCAAAAATTGGATAACCTCACATTTATCTACATTATACTGCATCTGCCATGCATTTGCCCACTCACCTAACCTGCAGCCTCTTAGCATCTTCCTCACAACTCACACTGCCACCCAGCTTAGTGTCATTTGAAAACTTGGAGATATTACATTCAATTCCTTAGTCTAAATCATTAATGTGTATTGTAAGTAGTTGGGGTCCCAGCACTGAACCTTGCGGTACCCCACTAGTCACTGCCTGCCATTCTGAAAAGGACCCGTTGCACCACACAGGAGTATACAATAGTAAAACCAGTAGTATTAATTATAATTAAACACAATTAAATAATATATACTGTTATGTCTGTAATGTACTTATGAATGACTCCAAGAGGCAATGTGTTGTACTCAAACTGTAGTGACCTTGGTCCTTTATTCCAAACTCCAGAGTGAGGCACAAGCATGGTGGGCAGCCTTTTATACTGGGTCCTGGCACCAGGGCAGGAAACCCCCCGTCTCCGCCAGTTGCACCCTCTAGTGGTGCCAGCATAGTATATACACAGTGTAAATTTTATTGATAGTACATCAGGTAACAAGTCTCCATCCTATGTAACTATAGTGACTGCACAGTCCACGGCAAACAAGCCAAAGGTGGGCAGAGGAAGTGCATTCGGGAGGGCTGTGGGTTCAGTCCCACGTTAAGTGCTTCCACTCTTAGCATGAGTCCTTAGGTGGCTGAGCGCCGAGCATCGGCGCCGAGAGCATGCAGAAATCAAGCGCAGGCAGTGGAAGGAGCGTGCGGAAAACTAGTCCCACCCTCCCCTTCCCTCAACGACTGTCTGTCCCACGTGTGACAGAGTCTGTGGTTCTCGTATTGGACTGTTCAGCCACCTCAGGACTCATGCTAAGAGTGGAAGCAAGTCTTTCTCGATTCTGAGTGCCTGCCTATAATGATGATGTACAATAATTACGTTGTACACAATAATTACGTTGAAAGTAGAAAATCAGCAATTGAAGCCAATTCAATGTTTTTAGCTTTCTTTAAAATTCATTCCCTGTGCATTGATTCACTTAATGTGGGACTGAACCCACAGCCTTCTGACTTAGTGCTGCTCACTGAGCCCCAGGGGGTGCGATGCCCCCCGCTGCTCCCGGGACAGGGCCCCCCCCCGGGGCCTGCTGCTGCTCCCGGGACAGGGGGCCCCAGGCCGGGGGACAGGGGGCCCCAGGCCGGGGGACAAAGTTCTCCCCTCCCCCTCCGCGGCAACTATCCCCATAGCCCGGGCCCCCCTTCTGGCTCTTACCTGGGCCGTGCTGGGGGTCTCGGGGGCCGGCCCATAGCTCATGCTGCTGAAAATGTCACTGACACTCGGCTTGTCCGGGGCAGCGGCGCCGGCGGCCATCACACTCCCTCTCACACACACACACACACACACACACACACCGAGCCCGCAGTCCCGCTCTTCCGCCGGAAGCGGGTCAGGCGGCACTGCCGGCCGGGCCACAAACCCTTCCGCCGGCGAGAAGGTCGAGTCGGCCCACTCCTTGCGTTCCGCACCCTATACATTTCATACCCTCCCATTCCCGCAATGATCGCTCCCGCCACGCGGTAGAATTATGTTTCTTTTTTAAATCATATTGTCACAGGCCGGCCGCAGGGAGGGGGAAAAGGCGCGGGTGACAGCTTCGCGGGACTTTTTGTTCCCGGCCGGTGTTTGTCCCGGGGAGGGGTTTGCGGGACGGTGCGCATAGCAACGGGAAGGATAGAGAAGCAGCAGGTGGGTGTTCCATGGTCAGTGGGTGTTCCCTGCTTCCTCTGGGTGCTGCATGGTCAGTGGGTATCCCCTGCTCCCTTGGGTGTACTATGGTCAGTGGGTGCTGCCTGGTCCCTTGGGTGTTCCATAGTCAGTGGGTGCTCCCTGCTCCCTCTGGGTGCTGCATGGTCAGTGGGTGTCCCCTGCTCCCTTGGGTGCTGCATGGTCAGTGGGCATCCCCTGCTTCCTCTGGGTGCTGCATGGTCAGTGGGTATCCCCTGCTCCCTTGGGTGCTCTATGGTCAGTGGGTGCTCCCTGCTTCCTCTGGGTGCTGCATGGTCAGTGGGTGTTCCCTGCTTCCTCTGGGTGCTGCATGGTCAATGGGTATCCCCTGCTCCCTTGGGTGCTCTATGGTCAGTGGGTGCTCTCTGGGTGCTACATGGTCAGTGGGTGCTCCCTCTGTGTGCTGCATGGTCAGTGGGTGTCCCCTGCTCCCTTGGGTGTTCCATAGTCAGTGGGTGCTCCCTGCTCCCTCTGGGTGCTGCATGGTCAGTGGGTGTCCCCTGCTCCCTTGGGTGCTGCCTGGTCCTTGGGTGCTCCATGGTCAGTGGGTGCTCCATGGTCAGTGGGTGCTCCCTGCTCCCTTAGGTGCTGCATGGTCAGTTGGTGCTCCATGCTCCCCTAGGTGTTGCATGTTCAGTGGGTGCTCCCTGCTGAGTGGGGTGCTGCCTGCTCCTCTGGGTGCTGTATGTTTAGTGGGTGCTGGCTGCTCCCCCAGGTACTGCCTGTTCTAGAGGCATGTGCCTCAGCAATAGCAATTCGCCTCTTAATTGACCTCACGCTGTGCCTCTTTGCAACACTTTCCTGCAGGTTGGGGTTGAGCCGAGACTTTAAAGGAACAGAGCAGGATGAGCACAATAACACATGAGCAGTTAAACATCGCGCCAGACCCATTAGCAACACCAGCAGATCAGTTAGTTATAGTTGCACACTTCCCTCCCCAAAACCCCTGTTATTTATTTTATTGTGTAAAAAACTTAACAACTTAACTTCAAAAAGAAAAATAACTTTTGGTGAAAGGTGAACTACTGCATTTTCTAACCGTGTCCTGTTTGCGTGTTTGTTTGACAGCCCAATCGGCCTCGGCGCTCACTCCTTTGGCGACTATTGAGACACGTCCCCGGGCTTTTCGCACTCAACAAGTTGGACCATGACAACAACAACAGACGGAAGCCTCCTTTCGACTGAGGTGAACGAGGAGGATGCACTGTATGAGCAGCTGTTGCTGCAGGTAGGAACAATCACTGCCCCATCGCACCCAGCACGCTGTGTGGAATGCCAACTCTGGGACCCATATTAAATGGAGCCAAGCAGAAATGATGGGAATACCAAAGCCTGTCGGTAGGCTTTAAGAGCATAAGAAATAGGAGCAGGAGTCGGTCATACGGCCCCTCGAGCCTGCTCCGCCATTCAATAAGATCATGGCTGATCATCGACCTCAATTCCACTTTCCTGCCCGATCCCATGTCCCTTGATTCCCCTAGACCCCAAAAATCTATCTGTCCCAGCATTGAATGTATTCAGAGACTCAGCGTCCACAGCCCTCTGGGGAAGAGAAAGGCAAAGAAAAATTAAACGTGCTGTTTCCGGTATTTTTGTTTTGTTTCAAATTTCCACTTTTTTTCCTCAGTTCATTTCATAATACTTGTTAGAGGTGCCGTCTTTCTGATGAGACGTTAAACCGAGGCCCGGTCTGCTCTCTCAGATGGATGTAAAAGATCCCACGGCACTATTTCGAAGAAGAGCAGGGGAGTTATCGCCGGTGTCCTGGGGCCAATATTTATCCCTCAATCAACATAACTAAAGCAGATTATCACATTGCTGGTTGTGGGATTTTTCGAGGTTGGAATAGAAACCCTCTTTGGTCTCATCTGTTGCATCGAGTGTTGGAACTTACGCACTTTGACTGTGGCACATTGATTCTGGGTTAAGGTGAGTCAAAAAGTCAAGAGGCGTTTGTTAACCCCGCAGGGGGAGTCTTTTGAGTCAGTCGACCAGCTCATTTTTGATAGTGAAGCCGACTCTGTGGAGGAGGCGTTCTTCCTCTGGTTTCCCTTTCCAGAAGAAGGTGTAACTTCCACCTTGTTTCTTGAGCTGGCCCGCTGGGTCTCGCTTAGGGCAGCGACATATTTACTGAGGCGTACGAAAGCATGGGCCTTATGCTAAGCATCCGTAAGACAAAGGTCGTCCACCAGTCTGTCCCCGCTGCACAGCACTGCCCCCCAGTCATCAAGATCCACGGCACGGCACGGCCCCGGACAACGTGGACCATTTCCCATACCTCGGAAGCCTCCTATCAACAAGAGCAGACATTGACGACAAGATTCAACACCACCCCCAGTGTGCCAGTGCAGCCTTCGGCTGCCCGAGGAAAAAAGTGTTCGAAGACCAGGCCCTCCAAACTGCCACCAAGCTCATGGTCTACAGTGCTGTGGTGATTCCCGCCCTCCTATATGGCTCAGACGTGGACCATGTACAGTAGACACCTCAAGTCGCTGGAGAAATACCACCAACAATGCCTCCGCAAGATCCTACAAATCCCCTGGGAGGACAGACGCACCAACATTAGCGTCCTTGACCAGGCCAACATCCCCAGCATTGAAGCACTGACCACACTCGATCAGCTCCGCTGGGCTGGCCACGTCGTTCGCATGCCAGACATGAGACTCCCAAAGCAAGCGCTCTATTCGGAACTCCTTCACGGCAAACGAGCCAAAGGTGGGCAGAGGAAACGTTACAGGGACACCCTGAAAGCCTCCCTGAAAAAGTGCAACATCCCCACTGACACCTTGGAGTCCCTGGCCAAGACCGCCCTAAGTGGAGGAAGTGCATCCGGGAGGATGCCGAGCACCTCGAGTATCATCGCCGAGAGCATGCAGAAAACAAGCGCAGGCAGCGGAAAGAGCGTGTGGCAAACCTGTCCCACCCTCCCTTTCCCTCAACGACTATCTGTGCCACCTGTGACAGGGACTGTGGTTCTCGTATTGGACTGTTCAGCCACCTAAGGACTCATATTTTTAAGAGTAGAAAGCAAGTCTTCCTCGTTTCCGAGGGACTGCCTATGATGATGATGTTTGTGGGAGCTTGCTGTGCGCAAATTGGCTGCTGCGTTTCCTACATTACAACAGCGACTACAGTTCAAAAACGACTTCATTGGCTGTAAAGTGCTTTGCGACATCCTGAGGTCATGAAAGGCGCTATATAAATGCAAGTTCTTTCTTGCTAAAAATGGATCATTCATCCAATTAGCTGTTTGATCATCAAGCTCTCAGGTCGTCAGACGACCATCTCCGTGAGGAAAAAAGTGCAGGCTTTAATACTCGGATAGCTGTGTTCCCAAGGAACCTCCTTCAAATGCTCCAGGATAATTCATACAAGTTGCATCCTTACATTTCTTTACTCTCTTCCAATGCATTTACTGTGTTTTTTTTAAGGCCTATTTTAAGGTTTTCACTTATCCCACGGTATTATTCTACAATAATAACTCGCCAGTAAGAAAAACGAGAAAGCATAGAACCCTGCCAAGTAATGTTATCCTTAAATCCGGTTTAGGCTTAATGGTTCTCTATAAACTGTAGGGTGGGCAGAAATTGGCCAGTCTTGTGCACGTTTTTTCGGCGATATTTCGCTTTTTTTGCTGGTAAAAGGTACTTGCCTAAATTGGTCAAAGTTAACGAATGGCGGTTTTGAAATATCACCGAAAAGCAGATTGACCACGTGCAACGCCCCCCCCAAAAAACGCACCGCTTAAAATTGGCCGTTCGGAGAACCCGCACTCGGGGTGAAAAACAAACGCTTGCGTTGAAACCCCAGAAACAGCGGTAGGTATACAAAAAAGGCAAGTTGAAGTTTTTATTTTGAAATGCTTTTTCAGCGATTCATTAGTTAAGTGTATAGTGAATGTTTTCTGATTTTTTTTTAAGTTTTGCCATTTTCTTTCCCCTCCCAGGGCCTGTATTTTTAGCGGTAATCGGCCTCGGGCTAAAGTTGTCGAGGACCACGTTTCCATTGTGAATCCTCGTGCAACGCCGATTATTCCCGTCGGCTGCACTTTTTTTGCCAATTTTTTCCCCCTTAAAAAATGGCGACGTTTTTAGTGGTATTTTTGCCGTTAAAAACCCGATATCACCAAAAACTGAATTTCTAGCCCCAGATGTTTTAAAAAGAACAAGCAGATGTAAAATAGAGGTACTTCACAATATGTATCTATATCTACAACTCTTAAATTTAAAAAAAAGTATACATTACTTTCTGACATAGGATTTAGTTATTTTTTGTAAACCAATAAAAGATGAATGTGGAGATTTATATCTGTAGCATCTTTACACTCAAAGCGCTTTACAGCCAATCGAGTACTTTTGAAGTGCAGTCACTGTGGTAATGTAGGAAAGGCAGCAGCCAATTTGCGCACAGCAAGCAGCGATCGGGTAATGACCAGGTGATCTTGCAGGCTGGGACCCCGCCGGCTTGGCGTGATCCTAGCCTGCAAGACCATCAGCATGCGGGGGCCATTAGAGGGAACAACGTGCGATGGCATGCCATTGCAGGGAGCATTGCATGCTGCTGCAGGAGGGCTACAGCTCTGACGTCACCCAAATCCAGGCCGCTGATTGGAGCGTGGGCAGCTACAGCTGGAGTGGTGAGGTCAGGGCGAAGGAGCAGCAAGAGTTCGTAGAGGGATGTGATCACGGCCCAGGAGAGGCGTGAGTTCGGGGCCCAGCCCACACTGTGCGATATGTGCGCGCACTAGGTCCGTGCAGCAGAGCTGGTCTCCAGTCGTCCTGGTTAACCCTTGCCACTGGACCAAGACCTAGCTCTGTCAAGCCCGTGTGGGGGCTGGTGTGCAACGGTCACCACACGTTAAAAAAATCCACGCACTGACATCTTCCACCCTTCAACATGTAGTTTGGGTCCTTGAATATTGGGTCTTTCATTGAAACACCTGTGAACTCATCCCTTTTTGACATGGAAGCAAGTCATCCTCGCTTCGAGGGACCGCCTATGATGGTCCTGCTCTTCTTCGAAATAGCGCCCGCAGAATCTTTTACGTCTACTTGACGACCGGTATTCACTGCCAAGATTCGCAATGTGCACGGCCACTTGTACGAGGTACTGCAAGTGGAACTATAGAGTGCCTTCGGAAGAAGAGATTTTGCACACGAGAAGGAGCTCCAAGCAAGGAAAAGGGCGTTTTAAGCCTTGTTGATCGTATTTTATGCAGACTTAAACACTGACCTACTTGTCTGACATCTGTACTGATGCCTTCCGCACTTATTTAATTACTGTGTACAGTTCTGGTCTCCTTACCTAAGGAAGGATATACTTGCCATAGAGGGAATGCAACAAAGATTTACCAGACTGATTCCTGGGATTGGGGGGATTGTCCTATGAGGAGAGATTGAGTAGACTAGGCCGATATTCCATGGAGTTTAGAATAATGAGAGGTGATCCAATTGAAACATGCACAATTCTTACAGGGCTTGACAGGGTAGATGCAGGGAGGATGTTTCCCCCAGGCTGGGGAGTCTAGAACCAGGGGTCACAGTCTCAGGATAAGGGGTCGGCCATTTAGGACCGAGATGAGGAGAAACGTCTTCACTCAGGGCTGTGGAGGCTCAGTCATTGGGTATATTCAGGACAGAGATCGATAGATTTTTGGGCGCTAAGGGAATCAAGAGATTATGGGGATAGTGCAGGAAGGTGCAGTTGAGATAGAAGATCAGCCATGATCTCATTGAATGGTGGAGCAGGCTCGAGGGGCCGAATGGCCGACTCCTGCTCCTAATTCTTATGTTCTAAAGATAGCTCGAGGTTTATATATTTGAGCCACTGCAGTTTTTAATTATTCTGCACAAGCATTTTTCACTGGTTTTCTCTTCCACCTTAGGCTGCGAAGGAAATGCAAAGCCAAGTTCCAACAACGCAGGAATCCAAGCAGATCAGACCACAACCAGGTAAAAAGAAAGAAAGACTTGCATTTCTATAGCGCCTTTCACGACCACCGGACGGCTCAAAGTGCTTTACAGCCAATGAAGTACTTTTGGAGTGTCGTCACTGTTGTAATGTGGGAAACGCGGCAGACCAATTTTTGCACAGCAAGCTCCCACAAACAGCAATGTGATAATCACCAGATAATCTATTTTAGTGATGTCGCTTCAAGGATAAATATTGGCCCCAGGACACCGGGGATAACTCCCCTGCTCTTCTTCGAAATAGTGCCACGGGATCTTTTACATGAGGGTTACATGGATCCTCGGTTTAACGTCTCATCCGAAAGACGGCACCTCCGACAGTGCAGCGCTCCCTCAGTACTGCACTGGGAGTGTCAGCCTAGATTTACATGCTCAAGTCCCTGGAGTGGGACTTGAACCCACAACCTTCCGACTCAGGTATCCATCCCACCCCACACTGCGGAGGGTCCCACAGAAGCGACAAGTGCATGTGTCTAACCCTTTCCTTCGCTTTCTATTTGTTGGTCCAGTTACCCTCCTTCTCCGAAGGAATTGGCTAATCCATGACCTGAAATCTGGGTTGCAAATTCTTTTTTAATCTGAGAAGTGTGGGTAAAATCTTAACAAATGAAACAATGCATCAAGATACAACAAAACGTTAATCTGTCTGAATGAGAACAGGAGAAGGGAAAATAACTAAGATTCCAGACAATCTTTGCACAGTGACTCCAATTAACTTGCAAGTTACACTGGGCTTCTGGTACACAGAAGTTAAAGGAGTATAGTTATTTTAAAAAGAAAGGAAGACTTGCATTTATACAGAGCCTTTCATGACCTCAGGATGTCCCAGAGCGATTTACAGTCAATGAAGCAATCGTTGAATTAATCAAAGAGTGTAGGAAACGCGGCGGCCAATTTGCATACAGCAAGTCCCCACAGGCAGCAACGTGCCAATAACCAGATAATCTGTTTTCTAGTGAGATTGGTCAATGAACGAATACTGGACAGGACGTCGGGGATAATTCCCCTGCTCTTCTTCGAAATAGTATCACAGGATCTTTTACGTCCACCTGAGGGGGCAGACGGGGCCTCGGTTTAACGTCTCATCCGAAAGACGGCACCTCCGACAGTGCGGCGCTCCCTCAGCACTGCACTGGGGCTGTCGGCCTAGATTGTTGTGCTCAAGCCTCTAGAGTGGGACTTGAACCAGTGATCACCTGACTCCGAGGCGAGGGTGCTACCCACGAGCCACAGGTGACTCGAGAGGTTACCCACTGGTGCTTTGTCCAAGGGGGTATTTGACATGTATGAGCCAATGCTGTATGCACTGGAAGATTATTTTGCCATGGGCATTGCAGCCAAGGCCTATTCTGACCTCTTTCAACATCTGCGCATGTGCACTTGACAGTGGACATCAATGACTAATGGAAGGGGGAGTCCCTGGTTTATGAGAGTCGCACCCTCATGTCTTGACTCAGAAGGTCATGAGTTTAAGTCCCACTCTAGGGACTTGAGCTCAAAATCAGGGCTGACACTTCCAGTCTCAGGATAAGGGGTCGGCCACTTAGGACTGAAACGAGGAGAAATGTCTTCACTCAGAGGGTGGTGAATCTTTGGAATTCTCTACCATGGAGGGCTGTGATTGCTCAGGCGTTGCGTATATTCAAAACGGAGATCGATAGATTTTTGGATATTAAGGGACTCGAGGGTTATGGGGATAGTGCAGGAAGATGGAGTTGAGGTAGAAGTTCAGCCATGATCTTATTGATTGGCAGAGCAGGCTCGAGGGACCGAATGGCCTACTGCTCTTATGTTCTTATGTTCAAAAGCTTAGTCAAAGAGGTAGGTTTGAAGGAGGCGATGTTTAAGGATGGAATTCCAGAGCCTGGGGCCTAGGCAGCTGAAGGCATGGCCGCCAATGGCAGAGCGAAGGAAATCGAGGCAAAATGTAGGTTACTGTTTTTGAAGGCTCCTTGTACTGACGACCCTAAATCAATTGGCGAAAATGTCACCCTTTTCCGCAGGCTTCTGTGTGAAGACAAAGATGAGCGGCATCGAGAAGGTCTTTGTCAACATTTGCCGATCCGATCAGATCCCGCCTCCGCCGGACCTCTCCGAGGAAGGCTTGGTGACCCTGCTGGAATCGGAAGACCCAACCGGATACCGGATTCCCATGAGCCTCGGCGAACCGCACGCCGAAGTTGACAACAGTATGTGTTTGTGTAACGAGGGGGTGGGGGGGGGAGGAGGAGGTTAATTAAAAAGAAAGACTTGCATGTATATAGCGCCTAAATTGAGGGATAAATATTGTCCAGGACACCGGGGGTAACTCCCCTGCTCTTCGAAATAGTGCCGCGGGATCTTTTACGTCCACTTGAGAGAGCAGACGTGGCCTCGGTTTAACTTTGCATCCGAAAGACGGCACCTCCGGCAGTGCGGCACTCCCTCAGCACTGCACTGGGAGTGTCAGTCTAGATACATATGCTCAAGTCTCTGCAGTGGGATTTGAACCCTCAACCTCTGACTCAGAGGTGAGAGCGCTACCCACTGAGCCACAGCTGACACTGCCATTAAGCTCTTTGGGGGGGGAACGGGGAATGGAGGGGGAGTTAATGGTGGGCCGGGTGAGGTAAACGTCCAGTGTGGCAGTCAACTGTCCAGAAGGGGAAAGCCCCAGGGTCGTTTAGGAACAGGAGGAGGCCATTCAGCCCCTCGAGCCTGTTCCGTCTTTCAATGAGATCAATGGCTGATCTGCAACCTAACTCCTTTGGCCTTTAGTCTTTAATACCTTTGGTTAACAGAAAGCTATCAATCTCACATTTAAAATTAATAATTGATCTAGAATCAATTGCCATTTGTGGAAGCGAGTTCCAAACTTCTACCACCCTTTGTGGGTAGAAATGTTTCCTAACATCACTAATGAAAGGCCTGGCTCTAATGTTTAAACTCTGCCCCCAAGTCTTAGACGCTCCACCCAGCGGGAATAGTCTCTCTCTATCCACCCTATCTGTTCCCCTTAATATCCTGAAAACTTCGATCAGATCACCCCTTAATCTTCAAAATTCCAGGGACTACAACCCTAATTTGTGTAATCTCTCCCTCGTAACTTAACCTTTGAAGCTCGGGTCGCATTCTGGTAAACCTACGCTGCACTCCCTCCAAGGCCAATATATCCTCCCTAAGGTGTGGTACCCAGAACTGCTCACAGTGCTCCAGGTGTGGTCTAACCAGGGCTCTGTACAGCTGCAGCATAACTTCTACCCCCTTGTGTTCTCGTCCTCTAGATATAAGGCCATTCGGCCCTTCGAGCCTGCACCGCCATTCAATGAGTTCATGGCTGAACATGCAACTTCAGTACCCCATTCCTGCTTTCTCGCCATACCCCTTGATCCCCCTAGTAGTAAGGACTACATCTAACTCCTTTTTGAATATATTTCATTAGCCTTTTTGATTATTTGCTATACCTGCTTCCTGGGGTCTTAAAAGAAGTGGCTGCAGAGATAGTGGATGCATTGGTTGTAATCTACCAAAAGTCCCTGGAAGCAGAGAAGGTTCATGAGGTTGATTGTGAGATGAAGGAGTTGTCTTATGAAGAAAGGTTGGGCCTATATTCATTGGAGCTTTAGAAGAATGAGAGGTGATCTTATTGAAACGTATAAAATTCTCTGAGAGGGCTCGACAGGATAGATGTGGAGAGGATGTTTCGCCTCGTGGGGGAATCTAGAACTAGGGGGCATCGTTTCAGAATCTGGGAAATGAGGAGGAATTTCTTCTCTCGAAGGATCATGAGTCTTTGGAATTCTCTACCCCAAAGAGCTGTGGAGGCTGGGTCATTGAATATATTTAAGGTGGAGATAGACAGATTTTTGAGTGATAAGGGAGTCGAGGGTTATGGGGAGCGGACAGTGGAGCTGAGTCCAAGATCAGATCAACCATGATCTCATTGAATTGCGGAGCAGGCTCGAGGGGCCGTATGGCCGACTCCTGCTCCTATTTCTTGTGTTCTTATGACATTTTAATGGTCTATGTACCAGGATCCCCGAGTCTCTTTGGACCTCCACTGTTTTTAGCCATTTCTGGTTTGTGCCGAGTTAGGTCTAAATGACAAGTGTGGACTGGATTGGACTAGGGTTGCGACACCCCTCTGCCTCGCAGTGGAGACCCATGATCTGAGCTCATAATCGTAAGCCCTCTTGGGCAAAGTGCCAGGGGGCAGGCATTGCTGTGGGACAGTGCGCCAGCGTAACCGGAGGGAGAAGAGAAAACTGGAAGGAGAACAAAATGTTGCATTGAAATGTTTTTTTTTTCCCCCAGGTGGTAATGGATGCACTGCGTATGACATAGTCATCAATTCCAAATTTTACAACAAAATTCAGGTAAGGCCCGACGATGCATGTTGCTGGGATCTCGTGTGATTGCTCACAGTGTAACTGGTGGGTGTGTTGGGTATGAGAATCAACGAATGATACAGCACAGAAAGAGGCCATTCAGCCCACCGTGGCTGTGCCAGCTCATTGGTAGAGCTATGCAACTAGTCCCGCTCCCCTGCTCTTTCCCCATCGCCCAGCAAATTTTTCCCTTATCCAATTCCCTTTTGAAAGTTACTGTTGAATCTGCTTCCACCGCGCTTCCAGATCACAACAACTCGCTGCGGAAAATAAATTCTCCTCCTCTCCCCCTCTGGTTCTTTTGCCGATTTGTCTTCAATCTGTGTCCTCTGGTTACTGACCCTCCTGCCATTGGAAACAGTATCTCCTTATTTACTCTATCAAAACCCTTCATGGTTTTGAGCATTTTTTAAATCTCCCCTTAACCTTCTCTGCTCTAAGGAGAACAACCTTAGTTTCCCTAGTCTCTGCATATTACTGAAGTCCCTCATCTCCGTGTAGTGGTTATAAAGACTTGCATTTATTTAGCGCCTTTCCCGACCACCAGATGTCTCGAAGCACTTTACAGCCAATGAAGTACTTTTTGGAGTGTAGTCACTGTTGTAATGTGGGAAATGCGGCAGCCAATTTGCGCACAGCAAGCTCCCACAAACAGCAATGTGATAATGACCAAGTAATCTGTTTTTCTGTGATGTTGATTGAGGGATAAATATTGGCCAGGTCACCGGGGCTAACTCCCCTGCTCTTCTTCAAAACAATTCCATGGCATCTTGTACTTCCACCTGAGAGAGCAGACGGGACCTCGGTTTAACGTCTCATCTGAAAGACGGCACCCTCCAACAGTAAGGCGCTCCCCTCAGCACTGGAGCGACAACCTAGATTTTTTTTGTGCTCAAGTCCCTGGAGTAGGGCTTGAACCCACAACCTTCTGACTCCGAGACGAGGGTGCTACCCACTGAGCCACGGCTGACATTGAGCCAGTAACCCAGTGGTCCAGAGTTCATGGCGATAATTGAATTTGTTGCATATGGTCATTGTGGACTGGAATGGCACCAGAAAAATAGCTACGAAGCTGCCAGATTGTCACGAAAACCCAACTGGTTCACCATTGTCCTTTAGGGTAGGGAACCTGCCCAGTCTGGCCTACACATGACTCCAGTCGTACACTGTGTCTGCTGACATTTAAAACTGTTATGCATGAAAACCTGTAATTACCATGTCTAGCCACCAGAGGGCTTATCCCCTGGAGTCCCAAGGGATCCCACAATCCGTTGGGAGCACCTGCATATAAGGAGGCCTCACAGGCTGGAGAGCCACTCTGAGATCTGTAATAAAGGACTATGGTCACACTTACTTTGAGCTTGCAGTATCTAGTCTGACTCTTTATCCAAGATATAACAAAAACCCTCTGAACTGGCCCAGCATGACCATCTCGGGGTTACTCGGGATGGGCAGAAAATGTGGCTTTGCGTTGCCTACATTCTGATAAATAAAAATATTCGTGAAGGGGGTTAATGAGACGCAGTGAACAATAACAGCAGTTTGCTTTTATACAGCACCTTTTTAATGTAGTAAAATGTCTCAAGGCGGGTCATAGGAGCACTTATCAAAACAAAATTGGACACTGAGCCACATAAAAGGACATTAGGACAGAAGAGCCAAAGCTTGGGTCAAAGAGGTAGGATTTAAGGAGGGGCTTAAAGGAGGAAAGGGAGTTTGAGAGGCGGAGAGGTTTAGGGAGGGAATTCCAGAGTTTCAGGCCCAGGCAGCTGAAGGCATGGCCGCCAATGGTGGAACAATTAAAATCGCGGATGCGCAAGAGGCCAGAATTGGAAAGCGCCGTTATCTCGGGCGGTGGGGGGGGGGGGGGGGGAAGGGGGAGGGTTGTAGGACTGGAGGAGATTACAGAGATAGGGAGGGGCGAGGCCCATGGAGGGATCTGAAAACAAGGATGAGAATTTTGAAATCGAGGTGTTGCTCAACCGGGAGTCAATGTAGGTCAGCGAGCACAGGGGGTGATGGGTGAGCGGGACTCGGTGCGATTTAGGGCACAGGGCAGCGAGCACAGGGGGTGATGGGTGAGCGGGACTCGGTGCGAGTTAGGACACGGGGCAGCGAGCACAGGGGGTGATGGGCGAGTGGGACTCGGTGCGAGTTAGGACACGGGGCAGCGAGCACAATGGGTGATGGGTGAGCGGGACGCGGTGCGAGTTAGGACACGGGGCAGTGAGCACGGGGTGATGGGTGAGCGGGACGCGGTGCGAGTTAGGGCATGGGGCAACGAACACAGAGGGTGATGGGTGAGCGGGACTTGGTGCGAGTTAGGACACGGGGCAGCCGAGTTTTGGATGTTTGTTGTGAAAAGCATTATACAAATGCAAGTCTTTAATGTAGGAAAAGGAATTTATTGTCAATTTGTTTCTCCTTTGACACAGAAAAACAAACTCTTCATGGAATTCTTTATGACGATCGGCTTTGAAGGGCTGGAAAACAAATATAACTTGGAACTCTCCCGAGGTAGGTACCTAGGGTATTTTTTTTTAGCTTGCCTATTAGTATTTCATTAATATCCCACGCCTTTTTAACCTTGGAGCAGAACCTTCACATGCTGTGCCACATTTGATGGTAGCCAGATTCAATACTTGGGCAGAGCGAGGTGCTTTCTAGACGACTGGCACATAATTCAATCAATATTTATTTCTCATTCCCCAAGACCAGTCTAGGTTGTTGCAATTTGGTGGTGGGTGAAAGAGAGAAATGGTTGCATGCTGCTATTTTCAACCTATCTCTGTAATCTCCTCCAGCCCTACAACCCACCCCGAGATCTCTGTGCTCCTCCAATTCTGGCCTCTTGTGCCTCCTCGATTTTAATCACTCCACCATTGGCGGCCGTGCCTTCAGCAGCCTGGGCCCCAAGCTCTGGAATTCCCTCCCTAAATCTCTCTTTCCTCCTTTAAGACGCTCCTTAAAACCTACCTCTTTGAACCTCACCTGCCCTAATATCTCCTAATGTGGCTTGGTGTCAAATTTTGTTTTATAACACTTCTGTAAAGCACCTTGGGACATTTTACTGAGTTAAAGGTACGATATAAATACAAGTTGTTATGTCTATAATGTACTTAAGAATGACTCCACGAGGCAATGTGTTGTACTCAAACTGTAGTGACCTTGGTCCTTTATTCCAAACTCCAGAGTGCTGTACAAGCATGGTGGGCAGCCTTTTATACAGAGTCCTGCCACCAGGACAGGAAACCTCCGGTCTCCACCAGTTGCACACTCTAGTGGTGCCAGCATGTATATACACAGTGTCCATCTTATACAATCTCCATCTTATACAATCTCACAGTGACTATACATAGAGTATATCCACAGTCAGCATATACAATTGTTGTTCCCTCATTTTAGCTTGCTAAATTACAGCAGTACCCATCGTACCCACTTTGGGATCTTTCTAATCCTGAGATCCTCCTAATGTCTCTGGACGGGTAAGTGAGGTACATCATTGGAGTTGAGAGAATCAGCAGCAACAACAACAACAACTTGTGTTTTTATAGTGCCTTTAACGTAGTAAAACATCGCAAGACGCTTCGCAGGAGTGTTAAAAGAAAAAGATTTGACACTGAGCTAGTTAAGAAGAAATTACGACAGATGACCAAAAGCTTGGTCAAAGAGGTCGGTTTTAAGGAGCGACTTGAAGGAGGAAAGAGAGGTGGAGAGGTTTAGGCAGGGAGTTCCAGAGTTTGGGGCCCAGGCAACAGAAGGCATGGCCACCGATGGTTGAGGAATGCTCAAGGGAGCAGAATTTGAGGCGTGCAGATATCTCGGAGGGGCAGGGGCATGAAGCCGTGGAGGGATTTTAAATGAGGATGAGAATTTCGCACTCCATATTGGTGAACATATCACTATTTTTGGTGTGGAGACGCTTAAACATGGTGCTGGGCTAATCAAAGGTAAAATAAGATAAGGAGGACCAATGGGCTCAAGCTGAAGCTAGATGTTTAAGGCCGTGCCTAACCTGATCACCACCAGATTGTAGAGACTGTCATTGTCTGTCTCTGAACCCAGATTCCAGAGGTGAAAGGTCAGTATTCCCACTGAATCGCTGAGATTGTTAACAATTTGGTTCCTTCCCAGAATGGCGAATGCTGAAAAACCGGAAGTTTCTGGGATGCATAGCAGAACAGAATATCAGAACAAAATCGAGACCTGTTATCCAGGAACTTGACTCCAGGTAAAACGGTAGAAGAAAGAGCTCACATTTATATAGCGTTTTGCACAACCTCGGAATGTATTTGATTCCTTGCACAATGTCCGCTGTGGCTCAGTGAGCAGCAGCCTCGCCTCTGAGTCAAAAGGTTGTGGGTTCAAGTGCCACTCCAGGGATTTGAGCACATAAATCTAAGCTGACACTCCAGTGTAGTGCTGAGGGAGTGCCGCACTGTCGGAGGGGCAGAACTGAGGGAGCACCGCACTGTCGGAAGGGCACTACTGAGGGAGCACCGCACTGTCGGAGGGGCAGTACTGAGGGAGCGCCGCACTGTCGGAGGGGCAGTACAGAGGGAGCGCCGCACTGTCGGAGGGGCAGTACTGAGGGAGTGCCGCACTGTCGAAGGGGCAGTACTGAGGGAGTGCCACACTGTCGGAGGGGCAGAACTGAGGGAGTGCTGCACTGTCGGAGGGGCAGTACTGAGGGAGCACTGCACTGTCGGAGGGGCAGAACTGAGGGAGCGCCGCACTGTCGGAGGGGCAGTACTGAGGGAGCGGCGCACTGTCGGAGGGGCAGTACTGAGGGAGCGCTGCACTGTCGGAGGGGCAGAACTGAGGGAGCGCCGCACTGTCGGAGGGGCAGTACTGAGTGAGTGCCGCACTGTCGAAGGGGCAGTACTGAGGGAGCGGCGCACTATCGGGGGGGCAGTACTGAGAGAGCGCTGCACTGTCGGAGGTGCCGTCTTTCGGATGAGACGTTAAACCGAGGCCCCGCCTGCCCCCTCAAGTGGACATAAAAGATCCCACGGCACTATTTCGAAGAAAAGCAGGGGTTATCCCCGGTGTCCTGAGGCCAATATTTATCCCTCAATCGACATAACAAAAACAGATTACCTGGGTCATGATCACATTGCTGTGTGTGGGAGTTTGCTGTGCGCAAATTGGCTGCCGCGTTTCCCATATTACAACAGTGACTACACTCCAAAAATTGGCTGTAAAGCGCTTTGGGACGTCCAATGGTCGTGAAAGGCGCTATATAAATGCAAGTCTTTCTTGATCGCATGGTGTTATAAAGAGCCCGATAGTGCCAAAATCATACTGCATAGAAGGAGACCATTCGGCCCATCGTGCCTGTGTCGGCTCTTTGAGAGAGCTATCCCATCAGTCCCACTCCCCTGCTCTTTACCCCCTTGCCCAGCAGTGCACACGATAAAATAATCTCAGCCATCGGTGGGGTTCCGATGGGAGCATTGTTACTGTTGCACCGTGGGCGGGCTGCTGCAGCTCTTTGCATAATCTACATTTTTCGAGGGGCCATACGGCCTACCCCATTCTGATGTCCTTCATGTCACAGGCGGTTTTCTGACCCGACAGTTTCCACTGGTTTGAACCTTTACTTACACGGGACTGCAGCGGTTCACGAAGGCGGCTCGCCACCACCTTCTCGAGGGCAATTAGGGACGGGCAATAAATGCCGGCCTTGCCAGCCACGTCCACATCCCATGAATGAATACCAAAAAAAAGGCCTAGTTTTGGGCTCTCAAGCCGGGGGGGGGGAAACAACCTCTGGGCATCCACCCTGTCAATCCCACTCAGAATCTTGTGTCTTTTAATGAGATCGGCTCTCTTTCTTGCAAACTCCAGAGAGTACAGGCCCAATCTACTCGATCTCTTCTTGTAGGACAACCCTCTCCTCCCAGGGATCAATCTCGTGAACCCCGACATGATCACTAAACCCGTGCCGTCCTATTTTATCTTGACAGCACTCCGGCCTCTGCAAGCTGCAGCAACCCTCTCATATCAGAAGTGGAAAGGTAAGATTTACTTCGTCTTGACTTCCGAGTGGGAGTGGTGATTGCTTACCAGGTAAGTGATGATAACTAATGGAGCACTGAGCGATCGAGACACTGACTGCAGGCGGCACCGTCCACATTCACGCCTGGCCGATGGGTTTATTGTTGCGAAAGGGACAAGTTGAACTGCAGGCGAGGAATGGACGCTGTTTGTTGCAGGATGTTGACGTTTTTCGTCCTCTGTTCCGGCAGCACCTGTGTGGAGCCTGAATACACGATTGCGGCTGAGCCTGCAGACGGGCACCCCAGCTTCCTGGTCGCGGAGATTTCCTTACCCAAAGCGGTTAGTATTAAATTCCCAGACTGCTGCATTACAGAGAGGGATTCTCTGCCCCTGCAGGGCCACGATTAAGATTTGAGAATAAAGCGATTTAAAAAAAAAAGACAGACTTGCATTTATATAGCGCCTTTCACGACCACTGGGCGCTTTACAGCCAGTGAAATACATTTGGAGTGTAGTCGTTGTTGTAATGTGGGAAAAGCGGCAGCCAATTTGCGCACAGCAAGCTCCCTCAAACAGCAATGTGATAATGACCCAGATAATCTGTTTTTTTTTTTGTCATGTTGATTGAGGGATAAATATTGGCCCCAGGACACCGGGGATAATTCCTCCTGCTCTTCTTCGAAATAGTGCCGTGGGATCTTTTCGGTCCACCTGAGGGAGCTGCCTGGGCCTCGGATTAACGTCCCATCGGTAAACCGGCATCTCTGACAGTGCGGCGCTCCCTCAGCACTGCTGAGTGTCAGCCTAGATTTGTGTGCTCAAGTTCCTGGAGTGGGACTTGAACCCACAGCCTAATAAAATATGCAAACCAATTTGTACCAAGCTTTACCGCTGCTTGACTGCACAAAAGCCCATCCAGCACAGAAGTGCTGTTGCCTCGCAAAGACATTTGCAGGTGATTATAAATGTGTGGTCACTTGTCTTTGTCAAAGCACTCTCATCTCTGGGTCAGAAAGCTGTCGGCTCCAGCTCCAATCCCAGGGTTCGAATCAATCTAAACTCGCTCTACATTACTGTACTGAGGGAGAGCTGCCTTGTCAGAGAACAAAAGAACCAGGAGCAGGAGTAGGCCATATGGCCCCTCGAGCCTGCGCCGCCATTCAGGGAGATCTGATCTTCGACCTCCCATTTTTCCGCCCAATCCCCATATCCCCTGATTTCTTTGGATTCCAAATATCCAGTGATCTCAGCCTTGAATATACTCAACGACTCAGCATCCACAGCCCTCTGGTGCAGAGAATTCCAAACATAGAAACATAGAAAATAGGTGCAGGAGTTGGCCATTCGCCCTTCGAGCCTGCACCGCCATTCAATAAGATCATGGCTGATCATCCACCTCCGTACCCCTTTCCTGCTTTCTCTCCATACCCCTTGATCCCTTTAGCCGTAAGGGCCATATCTAACTCCCTCTTGAATATATCCAATGAACTGGCATCAACAACTCTGCAGTAGAGATTCGCAACCCTCTGAGTGAAGAAATTCTCCCCATCTCAGTCCTAAATGGTCGATTCTTTATCCTGAGACAGTGCCCCCTAGCTCTAGACTCTCCAGCCCGGGGAAAACAGCCTCTCGGCATCTACCCTGTTAAGCCCTCTCGGAATCTTGTATCTTTCAATGTGGTCAACTCTCATTCATTCTTCTAAACTCCAGAGAGCAATGACCCAACCTACTCAATCTCTCCTTATAGGACAACATTCCAGGAATCAATCTAGTGGACCTTTGGTGCACCGCTTCTAAGGCAAGAATATCCTTCCTTAGGTAAGGCGTCACAGTACTCCAGGTGTGGTCTCACAAAAGCCCTATACAAAGCTCGATCAGCTCCGATGGACAGGCCACATTGTCCGCATGCCCGCTGCTAGACTCCCGAAGCAAGCACTCTACTTCGAGCTCCATCACGGCAAGCGAATCCCAGGGGAGGCAGAGAAAACACTTCAAAGACACCCTCAAAGCCTCTGGAAAAAATGCAACATCCCCACCGACTCTTGGGAATCCCTGGCCCAAGTGGAGGCAAAGCATTTGAGAAGGCGGCGAACACCTCGAGTCTCTCTGTCGGGAGCACGCGGTAGCCAAGCACAGACAGTGGAAGGAGCGCACAGCAACCCAAGCACCCCCACCCACCCGTCCCTCCAACCACCGTCTGCCCCACCTATGACAGAGACTGTAGGTCCCGCGTGGGAATCATTAGTCACCTTAGAACTCATATTAGTGTGGAAGCAAGTCATCCTCAACTCCGGGGGACTGCCTAAGAAGAAGATACAATTGCAGCATGACTTCCTTACTCTTATACTGTAATCTCCGTGCGGTTGGAGATGCCATGGTTCGGATGAAACCTTAGCCTCCATTCGCATCGGGTTTCCAACTCCTATTTGTGATTCCATTACCCCTGCTCATGGGGGTGGATGTGAATGTCTTGTGAGGACAGGATTGGCTTGTCTCTGATGGCCCTTCGCTGTCAGACACTTGCTGATTCTTGCAGTTTAGTCTCACACATGAATAACATCCTCCGAGACACTGGAGAGTAACTGATGCCCATGGAACCATAGTCCGGTCAGAGTCGGAAGCCTTCAGCAGAGGAAGAGAACATGAAAACAATAATTCCAATCCAATACCGCCACTGCATATGTCCTTCGAGCAGAGAAGGCTAAGCGGAGAGTTGACAGAGGTGTTTAAAACCCTGAAGGGTTTAGATAGAGTAAATAAGGAGGAGCCATTTCCACTGGCTGAAGGGTCGCTGACCAGATGGCACAGATTTGAAGTGATTGGCAAAAGAACCAGAAGCGACATGAGGAAAACCTTTTAGCAACGAGTGGTTAGGATTTGAGATGCACTGCCTTGTATGGTGGTGGAAACACATTCAATAGCAAGGGGATTTGAGTACAGGGGCAGGGAGGTGTTGCTACAGTTGTACAGGGCATTGGTGAGGCCACACCTGGAGTATTGTGTACAGTTTTGGTCTCCTAACCTGAGGAAGGACATTCTTGCTATTGAGGGAGTGCAGCGAAGGTTCACCAGACTGATTCCCAGGATGGCGGGACTGACCTATCAAGAAAGACTGGATCAACTGGGCTTGTATTCACTGGAGTTCAGAAGAATGAGAGGGGACCTCATAGAAACATATAAAATTCTGACGGGGTTAGACAGGTTAGATGCAGGAAGAATGTTCCCAATGTTGGGGAAGTCCAGAACCAGGGGTCACAGTCTAAGGATAAGGGGTAAGCCATTTAGGACCGAGATGCGGAGGAACTTCTTCACCCAGAGAGTGGTGAACCTGTGGAATTCTCTACCACAGAAAGTTGTTGAGGCCAATTCACTAAATATATTCAAAAAGGAGTTAGATGAGGTCCTTACTACTAGGGGGATCAAGGGGTATGGCGAGAAAGCAGGAATGGGGTACTGAAGTTGAATGTTCAGCCATGAACTCATTGAATGGCAGTGCAGGCTAGAAGGGCCGAATGGCCTACTCCTGCACCTATTTTCTATGTTTCTATGTTTCTAATAACAACAACTTGTATTTATATAGTGCCTTTAACGTAGTGAAACGTCCCAAGGCGCTTCAGAGGAGTATTATGCGATTAAAAATTTGACACCGAGCCGCATAAGTAGAAATTAGTGCAGGTGACCAAAAGCTTGGTGAAAGAGGTAGGTTTTAAGGAGCGTCTTGATGGAGGAAAGAAAGGCGGAGAGGTTTAGGGAGGGAGTTCCAGAGCTTGGGGCCCAGGCAACAGAAGGCATGGCCACCGATGGTTGAGCGATTTATAATCAGGGATGCTCAGGAGGGCAGAATTAGAGGAGCGCAGACATCTCGGGAGGTTGTGGGGCTGGAGGAGATTACAGAGATAGGGAGGGGTCTTCAAAGTAGCCTTCAAAAGGGAATTGGATAAATACTTAAAGGAGAAAAAATTGCAGGGCTATGGGGAAAAAGCGGGGCACTGGGATCAACTGGATCGCTCTTCGAAAGAGCCGGCGTGGACTCGATGGGCCGAATGGCCTCCTTATGTGCTGCGCTATTCTCTGAGTTCTCTCTCTGTGCCGCAGGATTCAGCAGGATTATTACTGCTTGACCTCGGAGAAGACCGGATCGTGTTGTGGGCGCGGCCAGACCTTTATCATCTAGATATTTACATCCCGTACAACATCGTTCCGGAGGAAAGCGGCTCACAGTTCAACAGGAACACCAGGGTAAGGAGAAGGCCATCTTTCGGGCTGATCACCAGTCACCCTGACGGTCAAGTGACCTGTGAAGGACACCAGGCCGTTGGACTTTAGAACTGCTGGCAAAATGTACCTTTTTTTTTTCAACTGTACAGATACAGGAGCAAACACTGACACAAACAAGTATTGGGTAGGAGGGAATCGTTTTCTTTTACCTGATTTCTGCTGTACATGTACAGGTGCTGGCACAGAGATACGCACACATGCCATATAGTACCAGACAGGAGTGAATTGTTCCTCTTTATAACATGAGAATTAGGAACAGGAGTCGGCCATTCGGCCCCTCGAGCCTGCTCCGCCATTCAATGAGATCATGGCTGATCTTGTACCTCAACTCCACTTTCCTGCACTATCCCCATATCCCTCGATTCCCTTAACATCCAAAAATCTATCGATTTCTGTCTTGAATATACTCAACAACTGAGCCTCCACAGCCCTCTGGAGTAGAGAATTCCAAAGATTCACCACTCTCTGAGTGAAGAAGTTTTTCCTCATCGCAGTCCTAAATGGCCGACCCCTTATTCTGAGACTGTGACCCCTGGTTCTAGACTCCCCAGCCAGGGGGAAACATCCTCCCTGCATCTACCCTGTCAAGCCCTGTAAGAATTTTGTATGTTTCAAAATGAGATCATCTCTCATTCTTCTAAACTCTAGAGAAAATAAGCCTAGTCTACTCGATCTCTCCTGATAGGACAACCGCCCCTCCCCATCCCATTGTACTGTACATGTATAAGGGTAAATGTGTCCGACAGGAGTGAACAGTACGGTGCACCTTTAGCCGGTGTGCACTGAGGCAGGGCGAAAGAAGGTTTTGGATAAAGACAGAATTATGAGGGGAAAACTCGGCATCGGAAGGGAAGTGAGTACATTCGCCTAAAAAGACAAAATGTGGAATTCTTCAGCTTCTCTCCTGTTTTCTGGCAGGTTCTGACCATCACGATGCCTGTGCAGCCGGCGTAAGAGCCAGGGCGTTTGCGGGACCAGCAGTACTCACGAAGACCGGGGTAGCGAGGACTCGTAATCTCTCCCAGTGTGCACACTGTCGGCGCTGCACATTTACCGTCTCGCATCCCGTCCCGATGACATGGCGCACGTGTTCGATTTGCTTTTCCAACGTCACACTCTGGGAGAGTATGTTTTTCAAAATAATGTCAATTCAGTTCAGAGCCGAAGTCCATTGGCGTTGGCTTTGTGTTCCCCCATGGCCGCTGACTACCCTCGACTATCTTGCCCAAGTTACCGCTCTTCATGCATCCAAGCATGAAGGTAAAAGCTGTAGTGGAGGGGGGGTGGGGCATCACAGTCACACTCAGTGCTGTCCACCTCCAACATTCGCGTATTCTTTGCATCAACAGTCACTGGAGAATCATAGACGCTCACAGCACAGGAGGAGGACATTCGGACCATCTTCCCTATGCCGGCTCTTTGAGAGAGCTTGTCGTGCTCAGTCCCACACCCTACCCCTCCCTTTTTGAACCCGGTCAGTCGCTCATCCTCAGGTACCCGTCAAACTCCCCTTCAAAATGATGTATGGATTCAGCTTCCACCATCTTTACAGGTGGGGCGTTCCAGATCCCGACAACTGAGGGGAAAAAATTCCTCCTCAGAACCGCCCCCCCAGCTCTTTCGCCATTGATTTTAAATCTATGACGTCTAGTTATTGGCCCACTGATTCGGAGTGGGGGTGCTGGATGGTTACTGCAAACGCACAGCAGGCTGACCAGCATTTGATGGAAGAAGAAGGGTTCAGGAAGTGCCCTTCATCAGAGCTCCAGATTTTGAATGAAGGGTCACCTCCAAAACGTGACCTTTACAGACGCGGATTGACCCGCTTGTGTGTGTCTAACATTTTGCGGGTTTTATTTTAAATTTATAGCGCTCACGTTTTTTTTTCAGGTTTATTTCTCTGCTTGGACATAACATTTCAGGGCCTGTTCTGCAATCTGGTCCGGTCCAGTGCAACCAATCCCTCTAATGGAAGTGTGAAATATTAAGCGAGTCTGACAAGGTCTTGGTGAGCGGTGACAAGTTCTTGATTCGGCCCGTCCTTCAACCAGGCTTTCCTTCAGCACCACACTTTTTTTTGAAAACGGGGAACATGAGGGGATACACCTTTTTACACTGTTGCCATCACACTAGACTGAAGTCAATTGAATTATAGGAATCACGATGGTTAATTTTGAACCAGTGACCCCACCCCCGCAAAAAAAAACAATGCTCACAACGGCTCGTGTAGCTCTGGCGATGAAGTCACAACTCTCGGTTAAAATGCTTTTTTTTTAAACCGAAATCGAGAGCCCCCACCCCCAACCACCCTGGTTGCAGAGTTAAAAGGGAACGTGACATTGTAAGAATTGTAAAAAATCTAAATGTTCATTTAAAGAGGCGAAGATTTTTTTTAAAGGCGACGTGAGGGGGAATGGTACGCCTGTTTATACTGTTGCCATCACTGTTAGACTGAAGTCAGTTGAAGGAATGCATTTAGGGTTAGGGTTAATCCTAATCCTAATCCTAACCCTAACCCTAAATGCAGTTGATTTCTAGGAATCACGGCGGTTGATTTTGAACCAATGTCCCCTGCAAGTGCCAAATGTAACTTGAACGTATTGAGCACAACCCGAGTCGGAACTGAGGTCTGTGTCACTTGTCAGGGCTGTCGACACGAGAGCTGTTGGGAGAAATGTCTGATCAGAAACACTGAGGCAGCTCACAATCCCCTTTCAAACAAGTGGCTCACACCTGAATAAATGCTACAATTCACATAATTCATGAATTAAAGTACAACTGAACAAGATTTTTCTTTTATCCGCTTCTTAATTCCTCGTTTTGGGAAGTCCGGCGACAAAGAAACAAAACAAAAGCCCGAACTGCGTATGCGCAACTACTTCCGGTTCGTTGTCAGCAGTCACGCCCTTCATGTTTAAAAAAAACTTTTATCGAAACCGTGCAGTGTGTAAGCTTGGGATCGTTGTCAGTTCAATGGGCGCCTGTTTCAACCGATGCATCTTGCATCAATTCTTCTGCACTTTAAGAGCTGGTCACAGTTTGCGGTTGGAATTCCTTCGGTTGCCAGGGTCTCGCGTTGGTCATTTGAATAGGGTTGGTGGGAGGAGGAGGAGCAGGAATTGACATACTTGCTCGCGGACTGCAACACAGAAGGACAAATCGGAAAATGAAAGCGGGTGAAGCAACATTCCTCGCAGTTATCCATACCTCGCACTTCCCCCAATGTGTAGTTTTCAGTGAGGCATTCATTGAGTCATTAACAGCGCCACTGGCCAAAGCAGTTCTGGCGCCTGAGAATCCCAAGGCAGCAGCATCAGCTGATTTGTCAGGTTTATGAGGAGAGATTGGGCCTTTACTCTGGCGTTTAGAAGAATGGGAGGTGATCTCATTGGGGAACGTCTAAGATTGAGGGGGGGAAATGTCAGGATAGATGCTGAGAGGCTGTTTTCCCCCTGGCTGGAGAGTCGAGAACTTGGGGTCTCAGGATAAGGGGTCGGACACCCAAGACTGAGATGAGGAGGAGTTTCTTCACTCAGAGGGCTGTGAATCTTTGGAATTCTCTACCCCAGAGGGCTGTGGATGCTGAAACGTTGAGTATATTCAAGGCTGAGATCAATAGATTTTTATACTCTAGGGGAAATCAAGGGATATGAAACATAGAAAATAGGTGCAGGAGTAGGCAATTCAGCCCTTCGAGCCTGCACTACCATTCAATAAGATCATGGCTGATCATTCACCTCAGTACCCGTTTCCTGCTTTCTCTCCATACCCCTTGATCCCGAAATCCGTAAGGGCCATATCTAACTCCCTCTTGAATATATCCAATGAACTGGCATCAACAACTCTCTGCGGTCGAGAATTCCACAGGTTAACAACTCTCTGAGTGAAGAAGTTTCTCCTCATCTCAGTCCTAAATGGCTTACCCCTTATCCTAAGACTGTATCCCCTGGTTCTCGACTTTCCCAACATCGGGAACATTCTACCTGCATCTAACCTGTCCAGTCCCATCAGAATTTTATATGTTTCTATGAGATCCCACCATTCTTCTAAACTCCAGTGAATACAGGTCCAGTCGATCCAGTCTTTCCTCATATGTCAGTCCTGCCATCCCGTTAATCGGTTTGGTGAACCTTCGCTGCACTCCCTCAATAGCAAGAACGTCCTTCCTCAGATTAGGAGACCAAAACCGAACACAATATTCCAGGTGAGGGCTCACCAAGGCCCTGTACAACTGCAGTAATACCTCCCTGCTCCTATACTCAAATCCCCTAGCTATGAAGGCCAACATGCCATTTGCCTTCTTCACCACCTGCTTTACCTGCATGCCAACTTTCAATGACTGATGTACCATGACACCCAGGTCTCGTTGCACCTCCCCTTTTCCTAATCTGTCGCTATTCAGATAATATTCTGCCTTCATGTTTTTGCCACAAAAGTGGATAACCTCACATTTATCCACATTATACTGCATCTGCCATGCATTTGCCCACTCACCTAACCTGTCCAAGTCACCCTGCAGCCTCTTAGCATCCTCCTCACAGTTCACACCGCCACCCAGCTCAGTGTCATCTGCAAATTTGGAGATATTACACTCAATAACTTCGTCTAAATCATTGATGTATATTGTAAATAGCTGGGGTCCCAGCAAGATCGGGCGGGAAAGTGGAGTTGAGGTGGAAGATCAGCCATGATCTTATTGAATGGCAGAGCAGGCTCGAGGGGCCATGTGGCCTCCTACTGCTCCTAATTCCAATGTTCTTACAGAAACCAGTGCTGTGCCAAACTCTACCCTTTCAACATTTTGCCAGTTGAGGCATTGGAAGAGATTTGCAGATATGCTTTGTCACTAGAGGAAGCCAGGACGCAATGTTTCTGAATAACCTGAAAGGAGGGATAAAATGGGCTGAAAGTTCCTTTTGAGAAAACCTTCAACCTAGAATTTCGAAGTCGGGGAAAGTTTACAAGGTAAAACTTGACAGCCAATTGAAGTACTATTCGGCCAATTTGCGAACAGAAAACAAAATAAATGACCAGTTAATCTTGTGGTGGAGGGGATCATTGAGGAAGGAATGTTGGCCCGGGCAGCAGAACTCCCTGCTCTTCTTCAAATAGTGCCGCAGGATCTTTTTTACATTCGCCCGCACAATCAGGCAGGGCCTCGGTTTAACCTCCCATCCAAATCTCTCGCTATTGCGCTGAAGTGTCAGCCTGGTCTTTGTGCTGAAGTCTGTGGTGGGCCTTAATCCCACAACCTTAGACTTGCAAGGCCAGCGAGCCAAGGAGTTTTTGTCTCCGTATTTCAGGAGGGATATACTTGCATTGGAGGCAGTTCACAGAAGGTTCACTCGGTTGATTCCTGAGATGAAGGGGTTGTCCTATGAAGAAAAGTTGAGCAGGTTGGGCCTGTACTCATTGGAGTTTAGAAGAATGAGAGATGATCTTATTGAAACGTATAAGATTCTGAGGGGGCTTGACAGGGTCGATGCAGAGAGGATGTTTCCCCTCGTGGGGGAATCTAGAACTAGGGGGCATAGTTTCAGAATAAGGGGTCACCCATTTAAAATGGAGATGAGGAGGAATTTCTTCTCTCAGGGTTGTGAATCTGCCCCAGGGAGCTGTGGAGGCTGGGTCATTGAATATATTTAAGGTGGAGATAGACAGATTGTTGAACGATAAGGGAGTCGAGGGTTATGGGGAGCGGGCAGGGGAAGTGGAGCTGAGTCCATGATCAGATCAGCCATGATCTTATTGAATGGCGGAGCAGGCTCGAGGGGCCGAATGGCCTACTCCTGCTCCTATTTCTTATGTACGCATTTAAGGTGTGCATGCATTATCTGCAGAAAAAATATATCGAAAGAAAGGGATTTTACAATCCAAGTGTAGATATAGCTCTTTATTTGCAAGTTTTTCCAGCCCAGGTACACTGTCATAAAAAGCCAGGGGAGTACATATGTATCAGTCAAGGGTAAACTATGTTGATGGGCATATTTTAGCATCATACAATTAATATGATGGAATGCCAGGCTCCTGGACTGAGTCATCTCTTCATGGCCAAGAACACATCACTGTCAATCGTGGAGATTACTGAGGTGAGCGTATGCTGTACACCAAACCTGAAAAGGCTAAACACAAAAAATTGCATTTATCACATGTGCTGCAATTGACTGCCAAGATGCGCAATGTATTCTGTCCTTTTTCCCTGCCTTTCATTTTTTTTCTCTTTTTCACCCCACTCTTCCCGCTGTGCCTGAATGTTATCCCGCAGTGCTGTTAGGTCAGGATTTCCAAAACTCCCTCTCTGACAGCACTGTGTGGGAGCACCTTCACCACACGGACTGCAGCGGTTCAAGAAGGCGGCTCACCTCCACCTTCTCAAGGGGCAATTAGGGATGGGCAATAAATGTCAGCCTTGCCAGCGATGCCCATATTCTGCGAATTAATTAAAATATGATTATTTTATGGTAGAATGCAGAGAGGAGGAGGAAAAGCATATTTGTATGGTTGTGTCTTTGCATCTTGGGCGGAAAACAAGAGGGCCTGTGAACAGGAGTAAAGAAATCGTGGGGTTTTTAAAAAGTGTGCAGCAATTCCCTTTTGACTTTAATTGGATCGATCCTTAAAGAAAAAAAACTGCAGGGCTATGGGGAAAGAGCAGGGAGGGAGTGGGACTAATTGGATCGCTCTTTCAAAGAGCCGGCACAGACACGATGGGCTGAACGGTCTCCTCCTGTGCCATGCGATGCTGTAAAAGAGAGGAAAGTTTAAAGCACTAACGACCAGTAAATTAAAGAGCGAGCGAGAGCAGAGGTTTGAAGCTGGAGGTGAACAAGAGGGCAAGCTGTGACACAGGAACAGATTCGGGTCTCTGGAGTCAGTTCTGGGATCGTCGATGTGCCCAGGAGGAGATGGTGGGTGTGACAAAATATCAGGCGACACCAAACCGTTGCCTGTTGCTACCGTGGAGAACGTTCTCAATGAACACCTGGGGCAGAGCAGAGGTAATGTATGGCCCTGTGAGGGGTTTCCTGTCCGGGCTGCTCTTGCCATCTTTCACTCGCCACCTTGCCATCCTCGTCTGCTGTCCGGACACGCCATGGCGCACCATCTTGCCGTCCGGAGGGGGCGGGGGTTCCCAATAGAGTGCACTCTACGTGGGAGTCCTCCCCTTATTTATTGGGGACTTGGCCTGGAGGGTGGTGCACGGAGCAGTTCCGTGCAATAAGATTTTAAGTCGGTTCACGGGTTCCCAGGCTGCCTGCAATTTCTGCGGTCTGGAAGAGTCCATGTTCCATGTTTTTATGGAATGTGCGAGGTTGCAGCCCCTCTTCCATTATTTGAAGGAGCTGCTCCTCAAATTCTGGTTGCACTTCAGTCCCACACTCCTGATCTTTGGGCACCCGGTGCGGAGGGGAGCGGGCAGGTCAGAAGGCTTCCTCGTAGGACTGCTCCTGGGCATGGCCAAGGGGGCCATCAGCCTGTCCAGGTAGCGGGCGGTCGAGGGGGTCGTTCAGCCCAACTGCCTGCCTCTCTTCCGCTGTTACATCCGAGCCAGGGTGTCCCTGGAGATGGAGCACGCGGTGTCCACCGGTACGCTCGCGGCCTTCCGCGAGAGTTGGGCGCCGGAGGGACTGGAGTGCATCATCACCCCCGGCAACCAAATTTTAATTTGATGTTTGTCTAAAGTTTATTTTGTTTATTGTGCTGGTTTCAGTGCCCCCCACCCCCTTTTAGCCAGGGGACACTTGTATAATTTGTGTTTTTAGTGCCCTAAAAAAAAACACGGGGGCACTTGTTTGAAAGTCTTTGGTGTGTCCCCCTCCTTTAACCAGGGGGCTTTTGATTTCAACTGTTTTCTACAAAAATAGTTGTATGCCCCTGTGAGGATGCTCACAGGTTTGTCGAGCAGTTGAGTTGGGAGTGGCCTAAGCCAGTTACGTGACGTTCACAAGACTCAATAAAACCCCAGCCAGTTGGGTTCGGGGGATCCACGATGAGGGAGGTGGTTGTGAGCCTGGTGGATGAACTGGTAATGTGTAGTGTGATTGTTATACCTTTGCAAATAAACCAACTAGTTCTAAAAACCAATGTGTTGTTATGAATTCTTAAGCAAAGAACCCATGAAGCAAATACGTTACAAAGATGAAGCTGCATTTGAAGTTCTCACCAGAGTCAGAAGTTACCTTTGACTCTCGACTTGACTATTCCAATGCACTCCTGGCTGGCCTCTTACATTCTACCCTATCTCTGTAATCTCCAGCCCATAGTCACCCCCCACCCGAGATATCTGCGCTCCTCTAATTTTGCCCTCTTGAGCATCCCTGATTATAATCACTCCACCATTGGTGGCCATGTCTTCTGTTGCCTGGGCCCCAAGCTCTGGAACTCCCTCCCTAAACCCTCTTCCTCTCTACCTCTCTCTCTCCTCTTTCAAGACGCTCCTTAAAACCTACCTCTTTGACCAAGCTTTTGGTCACCTGCATTCATTTCTACTTATGCGGTGTCAGTATTTTTGAATCTCCTGATACCCTTGTGAAACGTCTTGGGATGGTAAAGGCGCTATAAAAGTACAAGTTTATGAGCGCATTGTAGAGGAAAATGTCCGATAAAACTAAGTAAGCCTTCAAACAATAAGGTCCTTAAGAGCTGTTGAACTTGCTTAAGCATTGAAATTCTAGGAGGAGAATTGTAACACTAACCACAAAGTGGCATGTCAGCAGCTTGATTGCTGGGAGAATCTGCATTTGAGCAGTTTAAGGTAGCTGTCGATTTTGTGCGTGTCACGGCGGAAGCATTGCAGGAGACTGTAAAGCTGCAGCATTATCGAGTCTCGATCTTCAGCTAGAGGCTGTTCCCATTGCCGCACCTGCTGAATGACTCTCCTATGCTGCCCCATCTGAAAAGGAAATGGGAAGCACTTTGCTAGTAAAGACACAACAACAATCGCACGTGCGCTGGCTGATTTACGTTAGCGCCCGGTCCGGCAACGCCTCGCTTGTGTTCAAATCCATTCATGGGCCTCACCCCTCCCTCTCTCTGACCCCACAAGCCCCTGCGATCTTTGCGCTCCTCCAATTCTGGCCTCTTGCTCATTCCCAAATTTTATCGCTCCACTATTGGCGGCTTGCCTTCAGCTGTCCAGGCCCTAGAATTCTCTCCCTAAACCTCGCTACCTCTCCTTTTAAATCACTCCTTTAAAAAAATACCAAGCTTTTGGTCACCTGTCCCATATCTCTATGTGAATCGGTGTTAAACTTAATGCTCCTGTGAAGCGCCTTGCGATGTTTTACTCCGTTAAAGGCGCTATATAAATGCAAGTTGTCGGGAAAGGAACTAATTTCTCAAGGAAATTCCCAGCGCTAGAGTTAGGGCGGGATTATGATTCCCTCTGCAGTCAAATAACCTGTTGGCGCTCACTGTCTAGTCTGGGACTTGTGGAACCCCGCTAAGTATTCGAGCTTCCTGGCCGGCCTCCCACGTTCTACCCTATGTAAACTAGAGGTGATCCAAAACTCGGCTGCCCGTGTCCTAACTTGCACCAAGTCCGGTTAAGCAATGCCTCGATTTCAAAATTCCCATCCTTGTTTTCAAATCCTTCCATGGCCTCACCCCCTCCCTATCTCTGTAATCTCCTCCAGCTCCACAACAACACCACCCCCCCTCCCTCCGAGATACTGCGCTCCTCTAATTCTGCCCTCCTGGGCATCCCTGATTATAATCGCTCCACCATCGGTGGCCGTGCCTTCTGTCGCCTGGGCCCCAAGCTCTGGAAATCCCTCCCTAAACCTCTCCACCTCTCTACCTCTCTCTCCTCCTTCAAGACGCTCCTTAAAACCTACCTCTCTGACCAAGCTTTTGGTCACCTGCGCTAATTTCTATTTATGCGGCTCAGTTCAAATCCATTCATGGGCCTCACCCCTCCCTCTCTCTGACCCCACAAACTTTTTAATCTCGTAGCACTCCTGTGAAGCGCCTTGAGACGTTTCGCTACATTAAAGGCTCTATATAAATACAAGTTGTTGTTGTTCAGGACAATAGGGAGAAAATAGAACAGCAAAACCTATCAGTTTACTGGGATATGAGCCACTCTAGGTGACAGTTCATATCAAACTTTACAGCACATCAGTAGGCCATTCAGCCCAGCATGTCAGTGCTGGCTCTTAGCTAGAGTAATCCAAAACTGTCCTGCGCTCTCTCTGTAGCACGTGTTAGCCGTGGCTCTGTGGGCAGCACTCTTGCCTCTGAATCAGAAAGTTGTGGGTTCAAGTCCCACCTCAAGAGACCTGAGCACAAAAAACTAGGCTGATACTTCAGTGCAGTGCTGAGGGCGTGCTGCACTGTCGGAGGTGCCGTCTTTCAGATGAAACATTAAACCGAGGCTCTCTCGGGTGGACGTAAAAGATCCCATGGCACTATCTCGAAGAGGAGCAGGAGAGCTATCCCTGGAGTTCTGGCCAACATTTATCCCTTATCTTACAGTAAAAAAACACCTCATATTATCTGGACTTTATTATAATATATGCACCTGTGAGCATGCTCACTGGCTTGTGGAGCTGTTGCACTGTGAGTGGCTTAGCCAGTCACGTGATGTTCACAAGACTCAATAAAACTCCAGCCAGTTGGGTTCAGGGTGTCCACGATGAGGCAGATGGTTGTGAACCTGGTGGATGAACTGGTAGGGTTCAGTTTGATTGTTAAGCCTTTGCTAATCCTTTACGGCAACTGTGTAGCTGTGAATTCTTAAGCAAAGAACCCATGAAGCAAATACAGTACAATTATAACATTGCTGTTTGTGGGAGATTTCTGTGTGCAAATTGGCTGCGACAGCGACTACACTTCAAAAATGCTTCATTGGCTGAAAAGTCATAAGAACATCAGAAATAGGAGCAGGAGTCGGCCATTCGGCCCCTCGAGCCTGCTCCGCCATTTAATAAGAATCATGGCTGATCTGATTTTGGCCTCATCTCCACTTCCCTGCCCGCTCCCCATAACCCTTGACTCCCTTATCATTCAAAATTCTGTCTATCTCCATCTTAAATATATTCAATGATCCAGGCTCCACAGCTCATTGGGGAAGAGAATTGCAAAGATTCACGACCCCCTGAGAGAAGAAATTCCTCCTCATTTCCATTTTAAATGGGCAACCCCTTATTCTGAAACTATGCCCCCTAGTTCTAGATTCCCCCACGAGATCCTGAGGTTGTTAAAGGCACTGTATATATTTTTTCTTCCTTGTACAGATTGAACCTCCCTTATCCGGAACCCTCGGGACCTGGCCTGTTCTGGATAAGGGATTTTTCCGGACGAGGGGTGGTCACGTTAAATTGGATGGTACAGGTAATGAGCAAGGGGATATCGGGGCTGGCTGGTTTGGGCTGGGAGTGGGGCAGAGAGATTGGGGGGGGGGGGGGGGGGGGAGGGCGCTGGCGGTGGATCGTGGGGTCAGGCCAGCGATTGCGAGAGTCGGCGGCGAGGAAGGACTTCAATTTGTTCATGTCGGAGTTCTCGGCGTGCGCCACCCGGTGGCCGGGAATGGTTCTGGACGAGGGGTGGTTCCGGATAAGGGAATTCTGGATAAAGGCGGTTCAACCTGTACCTTCACATCAGTGTGACTGTACCTGCTCGCTTATCTTGTTCAATCCTTTCGCAAGTTGCTTCATTTGCTTGACGATCTTCAGGGATTTACTCAACATGGAGCTGGTGGTCCTGTGGGTGTAAGTGAATTCGGAAATCACGTACTGCAGAGGGTCCCGCCAGGAATGTAGAACAGCAATTACAAGGCTTAGCAGTTGCTCGCGCTGTAAGTCAAACAGATTGAAAATTAATTATTTTATTAAGAACAGAAGGATCAGTGCAGGAGTCGGCTATTCGGCCCCTCGAACCTGCACCACCATTCAATAAGATCATGGCTGATCTTCCACCTAAACTTCACTTTCCTGCCCAATCCCTTGGTTCTGCTGGAGCCCAAAGATCTATCGATCTCAGCCTTGAATATACTCAACGACTGAGTATCCACAGCCCTCTGGGGTAGGGAATTTCAAAGACTCACAACCCTCTTAAATGAAGAAATTTCTCCTCACTTCGGTCTTAAATTGCCGACACCTTATCCTGAGACAATTTCCCCCCCCCCCCCCCCTCTAGTTCTAGACTCTTCAGCCAGGGGAAACAACCTCTCAGCATCTACCCTGTCAATCCCCCTCAGAATCAATAAGATCATGGCTGGTCGTCTACCTCAACTCCACCTTCCCGCAGTATCCCCATATCCCTTAATTCCCCCAAACTTTTATCGATCTCTGTCTTGAATATACTCAACGACTGAGCAGCCACAGCTCACTGGGGTAGAGAATTCCAAAGATTCACCACCCTTTGAGTGAAGAAATTTCTCCTCATCTCAGTCCTAAATGGCCGACCCCTTACTCTGAGACTGTGACCCCTGGTTCTAGGTTCCCCAGCCCGGGGGAAACATTTTGTCAACATTAACCTTGAATGAATGTTATGTGTTTCAATGAGATCACCTCTCATTCTTCTAAATTCCAGGGAGCATAGGCCCAATCTACTCAACCTTTATCAATTTTTATCACCATTCTCAGCCTTGAAGATGGAGCAGGTAATTTGCACCCAACTATGTTCTTTTGCTGTCCTATACTGTCTACTAGCCCACTGACACGCGCTAGTTAAGCTCCCACAGAAAGAATGCACATTTGCGTCAGGTACTTGTGGTCAGCAATAGCCTTGGAACTATCGGCCAGTAGTCAACGCCATCGAGAGGAACAGGGGGAAATTCCAAAAACAAATGTATAGGCTTTTGCAGCACAGTTTAGAAGGGAAGGAGCGAGTGGGCTGTTGAGAGTGGGGGGGGGGGGGAGGGGGGGAATTAGTTCCCTTCCAACCCACCCACAAATGTGTGCCCTGGTGAATTGGCCAAGGAAACTGCACGGACAGCATTCATAGAGGAGGTCATCGACTCCATTCCAGCCCATCGTGCGCCACGTGGCAAAGCGCTAGGATGCAGACAAATTCACATCGCTAATAGTTACAAGTGCCAAATTGAGTCTGAGTAGCTAAAGGTGGGGTGGAGGAGGGGGGGGATGCAGGGTGGGCCTAGCTGCTGCCTTCCATTCTTATTCGCCTCTAAGTGCTGAATGAGAGAGAATTTTTGGTAGCAGGATGTTCCCAGCCTATCCCCTTGACCAGCAAGCGGAGTGTCGCAAGGGCCCTAGAGTCAGCCGTGGCTCTGTGGGTAGCACGCTCGTCTCAGAGTCAGTAGGTTGTGGGTTCAAGTCCCACTCCAGAGACTTGAGCACAAAAATCTAGGCTGACACTCACGGTGCCAGTGCTAAGGGAGCACCGCACTGTCGGAGGTGCTGCCTTTCGGATGAGACATTAAACCGAGGCCCTGTCTGCTCTCTCAGGTGGATGTAAAAGATCCCGTGGCGCTATTTCAAAGAAGAGCAGGGGGAGTTATTCCTGGGGCCAATATTTATCCCTCAATCAACATAACAAAAACAGATTATCTGGTCATTATCATATTGCTGTGTGTGGGAGCTTGCTGTGCGCAAATTGGCTGATGCGTTTCCCACCATTACAATAGTGACTACACTCCGAAAGTACTTCATTGGCTGTAAAGCATTTTGGGACATCCTGAGGTCGTGAAAGGAAAATCTTCTAGAATTTTTTGAGGATGTAACTAGTAGAGTGGACAAGGGAGAACCAGTGGATGTGGTGTATTTGGACTTTCAAAAGGCTTTTGGCAAGGTCCCACACAAGAGATTAGTGCGCAAAATTAAAGCACATGGTATTGGGGGTAATGTACTGAAGTGGATAGAGAACTGGTTGGCAGACAGGAAGCAGAGAGTCTGGATAAACGGGTCCTTTTCAGAATGACAGGCAGTGACTAGTGGGGTACCGCAAGGTTCAGTGCTGGGACCCCAGCTATTTACAATGTACATTAATGATTTAGATGAAGGAATTGAATGTAATCTCCAAATTTGCAGATGACATTAAGCTGGGCTGTAGTGTGAGCTGTGAGGAGGATTCTAAGAGGCTGCTAGGGGGAGTGTTTGCTAGTGCTGTTGGGGAGGAGTTAAACTAGTATGGAGAGAAAGCAGGAAAGGGGTACTGAGGGAATGATCAGCCATGATCTTATTGAATGGTGGTGCAGGCTCGAAGGGCCGAATGGTCTACTCCTGCACCTATTTTCTATGTTTCTATGCAGGTGGACTTGGACAGGTTAGGTGAATGGGCAAATGCATGGCAGATGCAGTATAATGTGGATAAATGTGAGGTTATCCACTTTGGTGGCAAAAACAGGAAGAGAGAATATTATCTGAATGGTGACAGATTAGGAAAAGGGGAGGTGCAACGAGACCTGGGTGTCATGGTACATCAGTCATTGAAAGTTGGCATGCAGGTACTGCAGGCAAATGGCATGTTGGCCTTCATAGTGAGAGGAGCAGGAAGGTCTTACTGTAGTTGTACAGGGCCTTGAATATTGTGTACAGTTTTGGTCTCCTAATCTGGGGAAGGACATTCTTGCTATTGAGGGAGTGCAGCGAAGGTTCATCAGACTGATTCCCGGGATAGCAGGACTGACATATGAAGAAAGACTGGATCGACTAGGCCTATGTTCACTGGAATTTAGAAGAATGAGAGGGGATCTCATAGAAACATATAAAATTCTGACGGGACTGGACAGGTTAGATGCAGGAAGAATGTTCCCGATGTTGGGGAAGTCCAGAACCAGGGGTCACAGTCTAAGGATAAGGGGTAAGCCATTTAGGACCGAGATGAGGAGAAACTTCTTCACTCAGAGAGTGGTGAACCTGTGGAATTCTCTACCACAGAAAGTTGTTGAGGCCATTTCGTTAGATATATTCAAAAGGTAGTTAGATGTGACCCTTATGGCTAAAGGCATAAAGGGGTATGGTGAGAAAGCAGGAATGGGGTACTGAAGTTGCATGATCAGCCATGATCTTATTGAATGGTGGTGCAGGCTCCAAGGGCCAAATGGCCTGCTCCTGCACCTATTTTCTATGTTTCTATATAAATGAAACTCTTTCTGTCTTTCAAAGCAACAAGGAAGGAAAGATTTTCTGAAATTCAGAGTGCGTATAAACGTCGTGATATTTGATTCTCTAACTCGTTGGTGCAGAAATACTCACACTTATCCTTAATGCTTCTTCCTTGTTCTGAGGTGTCACGATGGAGGAGGTGTGGCAGTTGTTAATAGCCCTGAAAATTAGCTGTTGCCCTTGCATGAAATGCTGGTCCTGTTAAAAGAAAGAGCACAAGGATCTCTAGCGGCAGAAAAGAGCTATTCGGTCCAGTAACCGTGCCCCTGCCACGTCGTCCTATCTCTTCTCACCCCAGAATTCTATCTCATTGTCTGGGCGTAATTTACCGGCTGTTGAATTTATATAGCCTCAGGACCTCAGGACGTCCCAAAGCACTTTACAGCCAATGTACATTTGAAGTCATCATCATAAGCAGTCCCTCGAAGCGAGGATGACTTGCTTCCACGCTAAAAAGGGCTGAGTTCACAGGTGTTTCAATGAAGGACCTAATATTCCAGATCCCGAACTACATCCTGAAAGGTGGAAGATGCCTGTGTGTGGATTTTTTTAACGTGGGGTGACCATTGCACACCAGCCACCACACGGGCTTGACAGAGCTCGGTCTTGGTCCAGTGGCAAGGGTTAACCAGGACGACTGGAGACCAGCTCTGCTGCACGGGCCTAGTGCGCGCACATATCGCACAGTGTGGGCTGGGCCCGTGCTGCCCCTGGGCCCTCGCCTCTCTTGGGCCTCAGACTCACGCCTCTCCTGGCCCTGGTCACTTCCCTCGACAGACTCTTGCCGCTCCTTCGCCCCTCCTGCTGTGCCTGCCCACACTGCGATCAGCGACCTGGCTTCACAGCCATCGCCCTCCTGCAGTGGTATACCGCTGCACGCTGCTCCCTCTGATGCAGCCTTGCAATCACAGCAAATCCTCTTCAATTCATGTGAATTTGAAGTGTAGTCACTGTTATAATGCAGGACAGGCACAGCAAGCTCCCACAAGCCGCAATGTGATAATGATCAGATAATCTGTTTTTGTTATGTTGATTGAGGGATAAATATTGGCCCCAGGACACCGGGGATAACTCCCCTGCTCTTCTTCGAAATAGTGGCTGTGGGATCTTTTACGTCCACCTGAGGGGGCAGATGGGGCCTCGGTTTAACGTCTCATCCGAAAGACGGCACCTCCGGCAGTGCGGCGCTCCCTCAGCACTGCACTGGGAGCGTCAGCCTAATGGTTTGCTGCTGTCATCGGGAGGTCGATTTAACGACGGGTTCAGTGTCCTGTGAGACAACATTAGTTGTGATTTGAGATCGTGTAACAGGGTGGGCCAGGAGAGGGCTGTAATTATCCACCCTGTCTGTTTTAATGATATTGGTTGAGGGATAAATATTGGCCAGGAATCAAAATCATGAGGGGTCTAGATAGAGTGAAATTGTTCCCATTGGAGGAAGGGTCAAGAACCAGAGGACACAGATTTTAGGTGATTGGCAAAAGAACTGTAATGTATTTGCTTCATGGGTTCTTTGCTCAAGAGTTCAAAGCAACACATTACTATTAAGAACTAGTTGGCTTATTAGTAAAGGTTTAACAATCACTCGACACATTACCAGTTCATTCACCAGACTCACAACCACCTGCCTCATCGTGGATGACCTCGACCTGGGGTTTTATTCAGTCTTGTGAACATCACGTGACTGGCTCAGCCACTCCCAACTAAATGGGCCCAAGTTTCGGCCTCAGTTGCTCCTGATTTTTTGGAGCAACTGGTGTAGAACGGAGTATCTTAGAAATTCAAATTCTCGGCATTTAGTTTGCTCCAGTTCGAGTCAGTTAGAACAGTTTCACTTTGGAACAGAATTTTTTTTTCAAAAGGGGGCGTGTCCGGCCACTTGCGCCTGTTTTCAAAGTTTCGGCAGTGAAAACTTACTCCAAACTAACTTAGAATGGAGTAAGTGAAGATTTTTGTACGCTCGAAAAAACCTTGTCTACACTTTAGAAAATCAGGCGTAGGGAATGGGGGGAGGGGGTTTAAAGGGAAGTTTACAAACATTAAACACTTCAGTTTTACAAATAAAGAGCCATCATCAATAATAAATGATAAAACATCAATAAATCAACCAACAAATCAATCAAAAAAAATTAATAAGAATTGTTTTTTTTAAATCAATAAATAAAACATTTTCTACTTACCGACTGCAGCACCGGGAGCCCTCCAACAGCGTGCTGGGATGCCCCCCCCCCACAGTGTGTTTCTGTCAGTGTCTCTATCTCTCTGTCTGTCTGTGTGTGTCTCTCTCTGTCTGTCAGTGTCTGTGTTTCTGACAGCGAGGGGAGGGGGAGGAGGGGGGTAGAGGGAGAGAGGGGGGGGCAGGGGGAGGGGAGGGAGGCACAGGGGGAGGGAGGGAAGGGAGAGGGATGGGGAGAAGGGGGAGGGAAGGGGATAAGGGGGGGGAGGAGAAGAGGAAGGGGGAGGGGAGAAGGGGAAAGGGGGGAGGAGGAGAAGGGGAAGGGGGAGGGGAGAAGGGGAAGGGGTAGGAGGAGAAGGGGAAGGGGGAGAAGGGGAAGGGGGAGGAGGAGAAGGGGAAAGGGAGGAGGAGGAGAAGGGGAGGGGGGAGAAGGGGAAGGGGGAGGAGGAGAAGGGGAAGGGGGAGAAGGGAGAAGGGGAAGGGGGGGAGGAGAAGAAGGGGAAAGGGAGGAGGAGGAGAAGGGGAGGGGGGAGAAGGGGAAGGGGGAGGAGGGGAAGGGGTGGAGGAGGAGAAGGGGAAGGGGTGGAGGAGGAGAAGGGGAAGGGGGGAGGAGGAGAAGGGGAATGGGGGGAGAAGGGGAAGGAGAGGGGGGGAAGGAGAAGGGGGGGAAAGGAGAAGGGGGGAAAGGAGAAGGGGGGAAAGGAGAAGGGGGGGAAAGGAGAAGGGGGGAAAAGGAGAGGGGGGGGAAAGGAGATGGGGGGGGGTGGGGAGGGAGACTGAACGGGCCAGGCCCGACCGGGCCCAAGACTTTGAGCAGGGCCCGTCCCCAGCACCAGATTTACAGGTAGGTAGCGTTGGGTCGGGTCGGGGGGGGAGCGCGGGTAGGGGTCGGGAGCGTGGGTCGGGTTGGGGCGGAGGGAGGTCGGGTAGGGTCGGGTCCGGGGAGGGGGGGTGGGGGGGGGCGGTCGGGAGCACGGGTCGGGTCGGGGGGGGGGGGGGAGGAGGGAGGTTGGGTTGGTTCAGGTGGCGGGGGGGAGGGAGGGAGCGCAGGTCGGGTCGGGTCGGTTTGGTTCGGTTCGGGGGTGGGGGGGGCGTGCAGAGGGAGGTCGGGTCGGGTCCAGTCCGGGGGGTCGGGTCCGGTCCAGTCCGGGGACGGGGGACTGGGGGGGGGGGGGGGAATCAGGAGTTGAGTCGGGTCGGGAGGAAGCAGGAGCTGGGCGTGGGAGGCAGCCTTATGCACGCAGCCCCAGTGAGGCCATTTGGCCAGGGCTAGGGGCTGCGTGCTTCGGGCCCCTCCCACAGTTTTGGGCGCCTGGAGCTACTGCACATGCGCGCCCACTGTAGCGTGCATGTGCAGAGGTCCCGGCACTGTTTTCAGCGCAGGGACCTAGCTCCGCCTCGTACAGCTCGTGCTGCACCGCGCCCAGCTCCAGAGGACCAGCAGGGAGCCGGAGAATCTGTAAGTTTTTTTTAGGCGCCCTTTGTGGTGTGAAAAATGGGCGTCCAGGTCGGGGCTGCGCCGTTCTAGGCGCGGCCCAAAACTTGGGCCCAATAGCTCTACAACTATTTTAATTAACAGATAAAGCCGAGTGCCCCCCCACATCCCTTTTTAAAGGGAAGCTAGAACACACAAATTAACAATAAAACTTTATAGGAACCTTAACCAATCAAATTAAAATTTGGTTGCCGGGGGTGATGATGCTCTCCAGTCCCTCCGGCGCCCACCTCTCGCGGAAGGCCGCGAGCATACCGGTGGACACCGCGTGCTCCATCTCCAGGGACACCCTGGCTCGGATGTAACCGCGAAGAGAGGCAGGCAGTCGGGCTGGACGACCCCCTCGACCGCCCGCTGCCTGGACCGGCTGATGGACCCCTTGGCCATGCCCAGAAGCAGTCCCACGAGGAAGCCCTCCGACCTGCCCGTTCCCCTCCGCACCGGGTGACAACCATTCTACAAAGCTGTGAGCATTCGCACAGGTGCACACATTGCAGGTTCGATATCATTATACTCACAAATTCAACGTATGTGTCCGTGGCGAGAGTATGCATCTGGTGCGAAAGCGCAACAACACGGTCAAACAATTGACTCATTGAAATGGGTTGGCATTCTCCATGCCCATTGGCGAATGAGGGCAAAGGCATCACACTATCCTCGACCTGAGCTCTAACCACCAACACTGTCAGGAGAAGAAGACCTAGGAGAGAGAAAAAAAGGCTCCAACAACAACTACACCAACTTGTATTTATATAGCGCCTTTAACGTAGTAAAACGTCCCAAGGTGCTTCACCAGAGTGTTAGAAGACCAAAAAAATTAATTTGACACCGAGCCAGATAAGAAATCACGGCAGACGACCGAAAGTTTGGTCAAAGAAGTCGGTTTTAAGGAGCGTCTTGAAGGAGGAGATAGAGGTAGAGAGGCGGAGAGGTTTAGGGAGGGAGTTCCAGAGCTTGGGGCCCAGGCAACAGAAGGCACGGCCACCGATGGTGGAGCAATTATAATCAGGGATGCTCAAGAGGGCAGAATTAGAGGAGCGCAGACATCTCGGGGGGTTGTGGGGCTGGAGGAGATTAGAGAGATAGGGAGGGGGCGAGGGCCATGGAGGGATTTGAAAATAAGGATGAGAATTTTGAAATCGAGGTGTTGCTTAACATAGAGCCAATGTGGTCAGCCCACCCTCAATTGTCTCCTCCTGGCCCATGTTACCCAAGTTACAACAAGACTTTTGTTTCAAACTAGTTACATTCTTAACCTTTAAAAAGAACAACTAACAATAACGAAGGAGGCTATCTCTGTCACTGCAATGTATTTGCTTCATGGGTTCTTTGCTTAAGAATTCATAGCAACACATTGCATTTAGGAACTAGTTGGTTTATGAACAAAGATTTAACAATCACACTACACATTACCAGTTCATCCACTAGCCTCACAACTGCATACCTCATCGTGGATGACCTGGACACAACTGGCTGGGGTTTTATTGAGTCTTGTGAACATCACGTGACTGGCTCAGTCACTCACAATGCAACAGCTCTACAAACCCGTGAGCATGCCCGCATTACGTAACCATCTTCAGTCCTACAATCCCTGGAGAATGCTGTGTTCCTCCAACCCCGGCCTATTGTCTATTCCTCACTCCGTCCCACTATTGGTGGGCGTGCCTTCAGACGTCTCTCCGGCTCCACCGCGCTCTTATCTCATTCAAGACGCAGCTCGCCACCTACCTCTTGGACAAAGCGTTTGGCCACCTGCCCTAATGTCTCCTTCTTTGGCTCGGTGTCCATTTTGTTTCTCTGATTGCACTCCTGCGAAGCGCCTTTGAAACATTTTACTGTGTCCAAGACGCTGTATAAATGCAAGTTGCTGTGTCAGCCGTGGCTCAGTGGGCAGCACTCTCGCCTCTGAGTCAGAAGGTTGTGGGTTCGAGTCCCACTCCAGGGACTTGAGCACATAAATCTAGGCTGACACTCCCAGTGCAGTGCTGAGGGAGCGCTGCACTGTCGGAGGTGCCGTCTTTCGGATGAGACGTTAAACCGAGGTCCCGTCTGCTCTCTCAGGAGGATGTAAAGGATCCCATGGCACTATTTCGAAGAAGAGCAGGGAAGTATCCCCGGTGTCCCGGGGCTAATATTTATCCCTCAATCAACTTAGCAAAAAAATAGGTTATCTGGTCATTGCTGTCTGTGGGAGCTTGCTGTGCCCAAATTGGCTGCTGCGGCAGTTCCTACATTACAACAGTGACTACACTCCCAAAAAAGTACTTAATTGGCTGTAAAGCGCTTTGAGAAGGCCGTGAAAGGCGCTATATAAATGCAAGTCTTTCTTTCATAGGACGATTGAATGTGTAATGGAGGGTCGCCATACTGGCCCACAGTAGGGGGCGCTCTTCTCAATTTGGATCTCAGCCGCAGCCTCATGGTTGGGGCAGAGTAGAGGGAGTTTTGCTCTGCCTCTAATCCATGGTATGTTTCCCCCACTCCCAGAAGCTCTCGATGCTGAAACTGGCTGCCTCAGATGAAAAGTATTCCATTCCCCAACACTAATATCCCTTACTTCGATGAGCGCAAATGGTCTTCACAAAAACACAAAAAAACATACCTTTAAGAGAAATGCAGCCACGGTTTTGAAGGTTAACCATTGCCGTCTGATATTGGCTTAAACAGTGAGAACCACAGCCTCAAGTTTTCCTTTCGCTTACCAAAGATTTCGGGGAGATTTATATAACTGGTTACAATCATATTCATTAACTATACTGCTGCACATGTTCGCTCAAACAATTAATATTCAGTTAACACCTTTAACCACACAATTAGTCACTTGTTGGAAAGACATTGTTGGTTAATATTTAGTTTTTTTCCTGCCCGCTCAACTGCGTCAGAACCTGTGTCTCCAATGTCCTCAGATCGAGCGTTACATTAAAAACCAGAAAAGTACATTTTTCGGGGGGAAGCATACAAAAGAGAAACATGCGTGGTGGAAATCTGAAATAAAAGTTGAAAATTCTTAGCACTTCAGTCAACATCTGAAAAAGGAAAGACAGGCTAACTTAAGAACGTAATAATTAGGAGCAGGAGTCGGCCATTCGGCCCCTCGAGCCTGCTCCGCCATTCAATAAGATCACGGCTGATCTTCGACCTCAACTCCATTTCCCCGCCCGATCCCAATATCCCTCGATTCCCCGAGAGTCCACACCGCTGGTGTAACCTTTCATCAGAACTGTGTCGCACACAAAACCTCTTTTTCCCACAGTACAACAGTGACTACACTCCAAAAGTACTTCATTGGCTGTAAAGCACTTTGAGACGTCCGGTGGTCGTGAAAGGCGCTATATAAATCCAAATCTTTCTTTCTTTTCTCTCTCTCTCCCTTTCTCTCTCTCTCTATATGGGAAACATTCCGATTAGAAATATATCAGCCAGTCCTTTATCGTTGCTGAGTCAAAATCCTGAAAATCCCTACCTAACAGCACTATGGGGATCACAGCATGTTTAAGAAGGCGGCTCAACACCACCTTCTCAAGGGCAATTAATGATAGGCAATAAATGCCGGTCTTGCCAGCGACGCCCACATCCCGTGAACAAAAAAAAGCAAACCTGTATGTATAAAAACCTACAAGCACTTCAAGTCTACAAAACCTTACTTCCTGTTGCCACACTTTTGTGCCAACTTTTTTCATTCTATATTCCTGTGTCGTTACCAGATTTATAATGGGAATTTCCTATGTAAATATGTCATGCTGCAATTACACCTTCCTGCCAGTGGTGGAGCTGTAGTACCAAATAGAAGTTCTCCCCGGTGTCCTGGACCATCTTTATCCCTCAAACAACATCACTCAAACAGATAATCTGATCATTATCAGTTTGCTGTTTGTGGGAGCTTGCTGTGCGCAAATTGGCTGCCACGTTTCCTACATTACAACAGTGACTACACTCCAAAAGTATTCCATTGGCTGTGAAGCGCTTTACAATGTCCTGAGGTTGTGGAAGGCGCTACGTAGGTGCAAGTTTTTCCTTTTTTTTCCTTCATTGAACATCTTGGCGACCAGGGGAAGGACACAGTAATATAAAAGTTAGTGTTTTTCAGCTGTTTCATGGACCAAGGCCTAGCTCTGTCAAGCCCGTGTGGTGGCTGGTGTGCAACGGCCACCACACGTTAAAAAAAATCCACCCACTGGCATCTTCCACCCTTCAACATGGAGTTCAGGACCTGGAATATTAGGTCCTTCATTGAAACACCTGTGAACTCATTCCTTTTCGGCGTGGAAGCAAGTCATCCTCACTTCGAGGGACCGCCTATGATGATACAGTCATCAGAGGCTGGGCCTACCTGCGGTACCCCCCTCAAATGGTCATTCTTAATTTGTGAGGACAGACAATGAATGTCAGCGGGAAGCTGAAATATAGAGGGAAGCCAAGCGTGATCTCTTGCCTCAGTGGGTAGCCTCTCGCCTCTGCATCAGAGGTTCACAGGTTCAAGTCCCAGTGATTTGAGCACTTGATCTAGAAACATGGAAACATAGAAAATAGGTGCAGGAGTAGGCCATTCGGCCATTCGAACCTGCACCGCCATTCAATATGATCATGGCTGATCATTCACCCCTTTCCTGTTTTCTCTCCATACCCCTTGATCCCTTTAGCCGTAAGGGCCACATCTAACTCCCCCTTGAATATATCTAACGAACTGGCCTCAACAACTCTCTGCGGTAGAGAATTCCACAGGTTCACAACTCTCTGAGTGAAGAAGTTTCTCCTCATCTCGGTCCTAAGTGGCTTACCCCTTATCCTTAGACTGTGACCCCCTGGTTCTGGACTTCCCCAACATCGGGAACATTCTTCCTGCATCTAACCTGTCCAATCCCGTCAAAATTTTATACGTTTCTATGAGATCCCCTCTCATCCTTCTAAACTCCAGTGAATATAAGCCCAGTCGATCCAGTCTCTTCTCATATGTCAGTCCTGTCATCCCGGGAATCAGTCTGGTGAACCTTCGCTGCACTCCCTCAATAGCAAGAATGTCCTCCCTCAGATCAGGAGACCAAAACTGACACTTCAGTGCAGTACAGAGAGGATGCTGCAACAATAACAACAACAACTTGTATTTATATAGCGCCTTTAACGTAATAAGACGTGCCAAGGCGCTTCATAGCAGTGTTATAAGACAAAACAAATACTTTTGACACTGAGCCACATAATAAGATATTACGGCAGTTGAGGTACGTTTTAAGGAGCGTCTTGAAGAAGGAAAGAGAGGTAGAGAGGCGGAGAGGTTTAGGGAGGGAGTTCCAGAGCTTGGGGCCCAGGCAACAGAAGGCACGGCCACCAATGGTTGAGCGATTATAATCAGGGATGCTAAAGAGGGCAGAATTAGAGGAGTGCAGATATCTCAGGGGGGGTTGTGGAGCTGGAGGAGATTACAGAGATAGGGAGGGGGTGAGAGCCATGGAGGGATTTGTAAACAAGGATGAGAATTTTGAAATTGAGGCGTTGCTTAACTGGGAGCCAATGTCGAAGGTGCTGTCTTCCAGATGTGATGTTAAACCGAGGCCCCGTCTGCTCTTGCCGATGGAGGTAAAAAATCCAATGGCCCTGTTCGCAGAAGAGCAAGGGAGGTGTTCTGGCCAATATTTATTCCTCAACCAGCACCTAAAACAGATGTGTTGGTCAATTATATCATTGATGTTTGTGGGAGCTTGCTGTGCGCGTTGTGGCTACATTTCAACAGCGACTACACTCCAAAAGCACTTCATTGGCTGTGAAGCTCTTTGGGGGTGTCCTGGGGTTGTGAAAGGCGCTATAGAAATGCAAATCCTTTTTAAAAATGTTTCTCCCTCCACAAATTTCAGCTGGAATCACGCAGCAGAAATCAGGGGAATTCCTGCTCCTGATCTTTCTAAATGTTGAGGTATTTTAGAATGGGAGGGAGGTGAGAGATCCAACTGAACCAATCATATGGGAATACTGCAGCAACCTAGTCTGTGTTAGTGTGTTTGGAGACATTTGAGATGCATAGCACTTCTGCTTTGTGCCCTTTTGAAGCATATGTATGCTTATTGATGAGTTGCAGAACTCAATTAGGTTTAAATTTTCGTGAGCCCACGCACTGAGATAATCCCCCAAACGGTCTGACATTCATTTGACATTCATTGGCCCGAGCGTCTTTATCTCGAAGTGGAAGAAATCTTTCAGAGATGTCACAACAAAGATTATTTGTTTCAGTCTTTCAGTGTGGAGTTCCACAGTGTCCACGTATTTGCCTACGCACACGGGAAGTGATCGTGTGTCATTGGAACATAGGGAACTGTTGGATGGCAGGACACCAAGGTCCTTCTACCATCCTGGTACTCGCACAAGGGAACGATAATGGTGTTATGTCAGTTTCACCACCGCCCCTCATTGGCTCCTGTGAGCTACAATTTTTATTTTCATTCATTCACGGGATGTGGGCGTCGTTGGCAAGGCCGGCATTTATTGCCCATCCCTAATTGCCCCTCGAGAAGGTGGTGGTGAGCCGCCTTCTTGAACGGCTGCAGTCCCGTGTGGTGAAGGTGCTCCCACAGTGCTGTTAGGGAGTTCCAGGATTTTGACCCAGCGACGATGAAAGAACGGCCGATATATTTCCAAGTCAGGATGGTGTGTGTTGGGGTGAAAAGGAAGGCTCCTTCAAGGTGGACTAACGGATATAGTTAATCGACACCTTGCCCGTCTTTTGGGGTAAAAGCAGGCTTCTCTCCCTCGGGGTGGACTAACTGAAACAGTTAATCGACACCTCGCCCAGCTCCCATTGAATAACGACCACGGAAGTAAACAAACAAAACCTCAGGTTTACCGGTTTTATTACGAGCAATGCACGGGAAGGTTCAGTCGTGGAACCTCCGAAATACAAGAGTTTTCAAGCATAATTTATACAGGTTCTGGAGAGGAGCTATCCACCTACAAAATCATCGATAGGTCTAATTCTATCAGCGAAGTTACATTGATTTGTCGACTCTTATCCGACGGGCTCTGAGTGGTACATGCAACGGTCCATCTCTCATCATTGTGTTGTTCCATTTTGCCCTCTACCCCAGTCTAGCGACACCTAGTGTGGCTGTACTGGTGTATTTATCTCTTCCTCAAGGACTTTTAAACAAAACTGCTGACTTCGGCTGTTTAAGTGTTTCTAAAGTTAAGCTATAGTTTAATGTGTATAAGTGTGTTATACCTATACAAGCAAGTGTTACATACATAGGCAATTTATAAGTTCACTACCTTCAGCATAATTCTGACCCCCTATTTGCAACCTTACAATTTATTCCTTACAGTGTGTGACTTGGAGGGAAATGTGATGGTGGTGGTGTTTCAAATCAGGATGGTCTGTTCTTTACGAACACTCTCCAGTTCTGACGAAAGGTCATCGACCCGAAACGTTAACTCTGCTTCCTCTCCACAGATGCTGCCTGACCCGCTGAGATTTCCTGCAATTTCTGTTTTTATTCCAGACTCCAGCATCCGCAGTATTTTGCTTTTGTGTTGTGTAGTGTGTGAATTGGAAGAGAGATTGCAGGTCATGGTGTTCCCATGCGCCTGCTGCCCTTGTCCTAGGGGGTAGAGGTCACGGGTTTGGGAGGTGCTGCCGAAGAAGCCTTGGCAAGTTGCTGCAGTGCCTCTTGTAGACGGTATACACTGCAGCCAGGGGGCGCCGGTGGTGGAGGGAGTGAATGTTGAAGGTGGTGGATGGGGTGTCGATCAAGCGGGCTGCTTTGTCCAGGATGGTGTCGAGCTTCTCGAGTGTTGTTGGAACCGCACTCATCCAGGCGATTCCGCAGGTGCCTTCGGATTCCTCGCCCGGATAGCAGCTCTTCAAGGGCGAGCTGAGGTAATGGGAGTCAGCCGGCTACACGACTGGAGAAGGTGTCGTCCCGAACTTGTCCTTACCCAACTTCAACACGCGCACTTCCCAGCAGGGGTCTCAGCAAAGGAGCATAAGCTGCTTTCATGGAACGTGCAGGATGAGTGAATCAGGCACTCGGGCTGCGAGAGCCGGAAAGGAAACCAAGAAACGTGTATGCACCGGTGAGCATGCTCACAGGTTTGTAGAGCTGCTGTCGAGCCAGGGGTGTCCCTGGAGATGGAGCACGCGGTGTCCACCGGTACGCTCGCGGCCTTCCGCGAGAGGTGGGCGCCAGAGGGACTGGAGTGCATCATCACCCCTGGCAACCAAATTTTAATTTGATCATTAAAGTTAAAGTTTAATTTCTCTATGTTTGTCAGTTTTAGTGTCCCCCCCCCCCCCACTTTTAGCCAGGGGTGCATCATTTCAACAGGGAACAGAATTTTAATTTGATCTGATTTGAAAAAAAGTTCCCTTTAATTTCAAATTATTAAATTGTGGTTTTTGGTGCCCTCAAAAAAAAAAGAGGGGGCGCTTGATTTAAAGTTGATTTGAAGTTACTTTCAAAATAGTTGTAGCGCTGTTGTCTATCTTGCCGTCCGGAGGAGGCGGGGGGTCCGCAATGGAGGGTTCCCTACGCGGGAGTCCTCCTTTTGTTGATTGGGGACTTGGCCTGGAGGGTGGTGCATGGAGCAGTCCCATGCAATAATTTTTAAGTCGGTTCACGGACTCCCAGGCCGCCTGCAATTTCTGGAGGAGTCCGTGTTCCATGTTTTTATTGAATGTGTGAGGTTGCAGCCTCGCTTCCATTATTTGAAGGGGCTACTGCTCGATTTCTGGTTGCACTTCAGTCCCACGCTCCTGATCTTTGGGCACCCTGTGTGGAGGGGAGCGGGCAGGTCGGAAGGCCTCCTCGTAGGACTGCACCTGGGCCTGGCCAAGGTGGCCACCAGCCGGTCCAGGCAGCGGGCGGTCGAGGGGGTCGTTCAGCCCGACTGCCTGCCTCTCTTCCGCGGTTACATCCGAGCCAGGGTGTCCCTGGAGATGGAGCACGCGGTGTCCACCGGTACGCTCACAGCCTTCCGCAAGAGGTGGCACTGGAGGGACTGGAGTGTATCATCACCCCCGGCAACCAAATTTTAATTTAATTTGGCAAAGTTCCCAGTTACTTTGTAAATTTAAATGTTTTCGTGCCCTTACCAAAAGAGGGCACTTGATTTAAAGTTATTTTAAAATAGTTGTAGAGCTGTTGCATTGTGAGTGGCTTAGCCAGTCACGTGATGTTCACAAGGCTCAATAAAACCCCAGCCAGTTGGGTCGAGGTCATCCACGATGAGGTATGCAGTTGTGAGCCTGGTGGATGAACTGGTAATGTGTAGTGTGATTGTTAAACCTTTGTTAATAAATCAACTAGCTCTTAATAGCAATGTGTTGCTATGGATTCTTAAGCAAAGAACTCATGAAGCAAATACATCACAAAATGGCAACGAGGATGGGATTTTCTTCATGAAGGAACTTTGGTGGAATTTCCTTTCATGAGAAGGCAAATGCAAGTGGAGCACAGCAAGAAGATATACAGTCGTGTGATTCTTCAATGAGAATCTTGGCAGTACCATTCTATTTTGTGAGTAGTGAACAGTGTTGAACTGACAAAAATAGCTTGTGGAAAGCCATTTAGAGTCATTGGAAAGCAATTCAGGATTATTGAGTCTTGTGAACATCACGTGACTGGTTAAGCCACTCCCAACTCAATAGCTCTACAACTATTTTAATGTAAAACTATAAATCAAGTGTCCCCTTATTAAAGTGGCACTAGAACCAACAAATTAAACTTTGGACATTAAACAAATCAAATTAAAATTTGGTTGCCAGGGGTGATGATGCACTCCAGTCCCTCCGGCGCCCACCTCTCGCGGAAGGCCGCGAGCGTACCGGTGGACACCGCGTGCTCCATCTCCACGGAGACCCTGGCTCGGATATAACCGCGGAAGAGAGGCAGGCAGTCGGGCTGAACGACCCCCTCAACCGCCCGCTGCCTGGACTGGCTGATGGCCCCCTTGGCCAGGCCCAGGAGCAGTCCTACGAGGAGTCCTTCCGACCTGCCCGCTCCCCTCCGCACAGGGTGCCCAAAGATCAGGAGCGTGGGACTGAAGTGCAACCAGAATTTGAGGAGCAGCCCCTTCAAATAATGGAAGAGGGGCTGCAACCTCGCACATTTGAACATACACATGGAACACGGACTCCTCCAGACCGCAGAAATTGCACGCGACCTGAGAGTCCAAGAACCGACTTAAAAACCTATTGCACTGGACTGCTCCATGTACCACCCTCCAGACCAAGTCCCCAATTGATAGAAGGAGGATTCCCGCATAGAGTGCACTCAACAGCTCTACAACTATTTTGTTGCAAAACATTAAATCAAGTGCCCCCTGATTAAAGTGGGGGGGGTGGGGGGGGGAACACCAAACAGTTTACAAGTGCCCTTTTTTGTGTTTTTTTTTTGTTTTTTTGTTTTTTGGGGGGGTTTTGGGCACTAAACAACAAATTATTCAAGTGCCTCCTGGCTAAAATTGGAGGGAGACACTAAAACCCGGCAATAAAACAAATTAAACTTTAAACCATATAAAATCAAATTAAAATTTGGTTGCCGGAGGTGACGATGCACTCCAGTCCCTCCGGCGCCCACCTCCCGCGGAAGGCCGCGAGCGTACCGGTGGACACCGTGTGCTCCATCTCCAGGGACACCCTGGCTCGGATGTAACCGCGGAAGAGAGGCAGGCAGTCGGGCTGAACGACCCCCTCGACCGCCCGCTGCCTGGACCGGCTGATGGCCCCCTTGGCCGTGCCCAGGAGCAGTCCTACGAGGAGGCCTTTCGACCTGCCCGCTCCCCTCCACACAGGTTGCCCAAAGATCAGGAGTGTGGGGCTGATGTGCAGCCAGAAATTGAGGAGCAGCCCCTTCAAATAATGGAAGACGGACTGCAACCTCGCACACTCCATAAAAACGTGGAACAAGGCCTCCTCCAGACCGCAGAAATTGCAGGCGGCCTGGGAGCCCGTGAACCGGCTTAAAAATTTATTGCACGGGACTGCTCCGTGAAACACCCTCCAGGCCAAATCCCCAATAAATAGTGGGAGGACTCCCACATAGAGTGCACTCAACAGCTCTACAAACCTGTGCGCATACCCACATGTGTATACATTAGACTTGGTTTTGTAAATAGGGGCATTGAATGCAAAAACAAGGAAGTCATGCTAAACTTTTACGAATAACTAGTTAGGACTCAGCTGGAGTATTGCACAATCCTGCGCACTACCCTTTAGGAAGGATGTCAATGCCTTGGCGAATAGAACAGGACTTGCATTTATATAGCGCCTTTCATGACCACCGGATGTCCCAAAGCGCTTTACAGCCATTGAAGTACTTTTGAAGTAGTCACTGCTGTAATGTAGGACACACACAGCAAGGTTCGATCAGCAGCAATGTGTTAGTGATCAGATAATCTGTTTTAAGGGTTTGCTGCTGATACCGGGAGGTCGATTTAACGACAGGTTCGGTGTCCTGTGAGACGACATTAGTTGTGATCTAAGATCGCGTAACAGGGTGGGCTGCCATGGGCCATCATCATCCACCACCCCACCCACCCCCCCCCCCCCCCCCCGTCTGCTTTAATTTATGAGGGAAAACATTTTTACGCAGCGAGGGCTAGGGTCTGGAATTTGCTGCCTGATAGGGTGGTGGAGGCAGACTCAATCATGGCTTTCAAAAGGGAGTTGGATAAGTACCTGAAGGGCTATGGGGAAAAGACAGGGGGGAGTGGAACTAGCTGAGATGCTCTTGCAGAGAGCCGGCATGGGCTCGATGGGCCGAATGGCCTCCTTCTGTGCTGTAACCGTTCTATGATGCTCGGACAGAACTTCGCTTCTTGGAATTGTGCTCTGGGATCTACATCAACCTGAGAGGGCAGACAGGGCCTCAGTTTAACGTCTCATCTGAAAGACAGCACTGCAGCACTCCCTTTAGTGTTACACCAGGGTGTCAGCCTGGATTATGGGACCAAATCTCCAGAGTAGGGCTTGAACCTACAATCTTCTGCCTCTGTGGCAAGAAGTTCTACCAACTGAGCCAGGCAGCAGCCTGCTCAAGTACTTTTGAAGTGTGGTCACTGTTGTAATGGAGTTTTACTGGGATGATACCAGGGATGAGGGACTTACCATAGAATCATCGAATAGTACAGCACTGAAGGAGGCCATTCAGCCCATCGAGTCCGTGCCGGCTCTTTCGAAGAGCAGCCCAGTTAGTCCCAGTGCTCCCGCTCTTTCCCAATATTCCTGCAATTTTTTCTCCTTTAACTATTTATCTCATTCCTTTTTGAAGGCTACGATTGAATCTGTTTCCACTGCCCCGTCAGGCAGTGCGTCCCAAATCCAAAACACTCCTTGCGTGAAAAGGTTCCTCTTTGTGTCGCCTCTGGTTCTTTTGCCAATCACCTTAAATATGTGCCTACTGGTCATTGACCCTTCCACCATTGGTCTTGATTTCCTCTGTCCTCAGTGATGTCGAGAGACTGGCCGGAGCTGGGATTGTTCTCCTTGGAGCAGAGAAGGTTAAGGGGAGACCTAATCAAGGTGTTCAAAATCATGAGGGGGTTTTGAGGGAGAAACTGTTTCCTCTGGCACTGGAGGCCATAGGTTTAAAATAATTGACAACAGAACTGGTGGAGAAATGAGGAGAGATTTCTTCACTCGGAGGGTTGTTATGATCTGGAACGCACTGCCTTAAACGGTGGTGGATGCAGATTCCCATAGGAACATTCAAAAGGCAATTGGACATATGCTTGAAGAGGATTAATTAGCAAGGCTATAGGGAAAAGGCTAGGGACTGGGACTAAATTGGCTCTTTCGAAGAGCCGAATGGCCTCCTCCTGTGCGGTAAGCTTCTATAACCTGGAAACCAGGTCGTCCCAACTTCCAAGGTCAAGTGAAAGGTGTTATGTATTTAACCCTTTGTAACCTGCATGACACCTGACCACCAGAGGGCATCCCTTGGGAGCACAGTACATAAGCAGGCCATCCACGAGGTACCTGCACTCTGGAGTCTTATTAAAGGAGCTAAGGTCACACTTGCTCATTGTACACAGTACTCAGTTTCATCCTTTATTATGAGTGTACCAAAAGGGTTCTACAAAAATACAACTGCTTGATAGAACTTTTGTCTCTAGTTTGTGTTTCTCTTACTGTGGGACAACATCTGATCTCCACTTGGTAACGTTCCACACCGTTCCATTTCTTTCTTTCTTTCATATCTGTATGACTGTAGTGATGATCTCAACGCGTGTAGAATTGCAGGTCCATGTCTCACTGCTCCACATTGCATTCCAGAGAGGTACTGCAGGGTGACTTGCTACCTTTTTGTCCTACACTAAGGTATGGTCGTGTTGCGGTTATGTTACTGGACTAAAATTCTCCTCCTCGTCCCCCCACAACATCGCCCCCCCCCCCAATCCTATCTCTGTAACCTCCTTCAGCCTTATCAACCACCGAGATCTCTGCATTCCTCTGTCTGGCCTCTTATGCATCTCCTGCTCCCTTCGTCCCACCATTGGCGGCCGTGCCTTCAGCCATCTAGGCCCTAAACTTTTTAAAAAAATGTATTAGTTCCTGGAATGTGGGCATCACTGAAAAGGCAAGCATTTATTGCTCATCCCTAATCGCCACGAAGGTGGTGGTGAGCCGCCTTCTTGAACCGCTGCAGTCCCGTGTGGTGAAGGTGCTCCCACAGTGCTGTTGGGGAGGGAGTTCCAGGATTGTGACCCAGCGACGATGAAGGAACGGCCGATATATTTCCAAGCCGGGATGGTGTGTGACTGGGAGGGGAACGTGGAGGTGGTGGTGTTCCCATGCGCCTGCTGCCCTTGTCCTTCTAGGCGGTAGAGATCGCGGGTTTGGGAGGTGCTGCTGAAGAAGCCTTGGCGAGTTGCTACAGTGCCTCTTGTAGATGGTGCACACTGCAGCCAGGGGGCGCCGGTGGTGGAGGGAGTGAATGTTGAAGGTGGTGGATGGGGTGCCAATTAAGCCAGCTACTAAGCTGTGCAGGTCCCTCCCGAAAGGAGAGAGAAGTGGAGAGATAAAGAGGTTTAGGGAAGGTTCCCAGAGCTTCGACCCCGAATGCGTTTCTATTCAGAGTACCAGTTGACCCAGTTATGACTGTCTCGGAAGGTGCCATTTGTGCTTGTTACACTGGGTGGCACTGTAAGCATGCATGCTAGAGTTTAGCAGAAAGGGCAATGCTCTTTTGTACTTTCCTGTATGCAACACACACCCGTCAAAGAGGAACAATTCGCTCAGGTCTGGTAGTGTGCGAGTCATGTATTAGCCCTTGCACATTTGCAGTGCACACCGAGTTAAAGGACTGTTTTAATTGTGTCAGCTGTGGCTCAGTGGGCAGCACACTTGCCTTTGAGTCAGCAGGTTGTGGGTTCAAGTCCTACCCGAGAGATAGAAGCATATGAATCTTGGCTGACACTCCCAGTACAATACGGAGAGAGCACTGTGCTGTCGGAGGTGCCGTCTTTGGGATGAGACGTTAAACCAAGGCCCTGTCTGCTCTCTCAGATGAATGTAAAAGATCCCATGGCACTCTTGCGAAGAAGAGCAGGGGAGTTATCTCTTTTATCCCCAGGCCAATATTTATCACTAAAAAACAGGTTATCTGGTCATTGTCACATTTCTGTCTGTAGGAGCTTGCCAATTTGCGCACAGCAAGCTCCCACAAGCAGCAATCAGATAATGTGATTTTTTTTAAGCGATGAGGATGAATTATTGACTGGGATATCAGGAAAACTCCTCTGTTCATCGGTTTAACGTCTCATCCGAAAGACGGCACTTCCAACAATGCAGCACTCCCTCAGCGCGACCAGCCCGCCAGACACGCAAGTGGAGTGCCAGGCTGCCCAATCGTGGCACGGATCCCGCGTTCAAAGCGGCAAGGGGCCGCAACAAGTAAGTCGCCGCTTTTTTTATTGACCCGCCCGCCGCCTCCCCTATAACCTGTGCCCCGCGAGTCTCCTGCCGCCCCGTTCACGCCCCCCGAAGCTGGCGCTGTCATCGCCCGGCCAATTTTTGTGCGGGGCCAAAAACGGGTGGCTGCGCACGGTGATGACGTCATCGTCGCCGGCGCTACTGTTTACTGGCGCCACTAAACTCCCGCGGGATTTAGCGGGAGTCGTTAGCGATGCCGCGTCCGGGAGCGAAAGGTCGTTTGCGCCCCATTAGCGTCCCCCCCCCTCCCCAACCGCAGGCGTGAACGACCCCAATTTCCCCACCTAACCATTATAACTCATTTCACCATCACTCTCTGCAGTGCTTCACAGCATCATCATCATCACAGGCAGTCCCTCGGAATCGAGGAAGACTTGCTTCCACTCCCAAAGTGAGTTCTTTGGCGGCTGATACGAGAGCCACAGACCCTGTCACAGGTGGGACAGATATTCGTCGAGGGAAGGTGGTGGAGTGGGACTGGTTTGCCGTGTGCTCCTTCCGCTGTCTGCGCCTGACCTCTTCAGGCTCTTTGCGTTGAGACTCGAAGCGCTCTGCGTCCTCCCGGATGCACTTTCTCCACCTCGGGCGGTCTGCGTCCAGGGTCTCCCAGGTGTCAGTGGCGATGTCGCACTTCACCAGTGAGGCTTTGAGGGTGCCCTTGTAACGTTTCCGCTGCCCACCTTTGGCTCGTTTACCGCGAAGGAGCTCCGCATAAAGCATTTGCTTAGGGAGTCTCGTGTCTGGCATGCGAACTATGTGGCCTGCCTACGGCAGTATGTCCTTTGAATACGTGGGCCTTGAGAGTGAAGAGGAAGATTTGATTTCTGATGAAAGTGCGTTTCAACCCAACCTTAATCTGACCTCCTAATTCAACTCCCCGAGATTTGAAAAATCTATTCCTAGTAATCCTATCCCTTCCAACAACGCTGCCTCATCCATTAAGGCTGATATTACTATAACGTCGCCACTTTTCCCTACTCGGAGACCTCATTAAGACCAGTATCAGTGACACTGCAAGCAATAGTTGCGTAGGCTCACATGACTGGCTGCAGATATAGGCGAGAGGAAAAAAACAGAAAGCGATTCTTACGAAATGAAAAAAAGGAGATGCTGGTGGAACATGACACCTTATTGCATCAATGCGAAATCGGAGCCGCCCCAGTTTCTAAATCTAGAGTCTCGGGGGGGATGACTCTGAAGAGCACTTAAGCTTTGCAGAGAGAATTTGCTTGCCCATCTCCCAGAAAGACGTCCCAGCATCCCGCTGTGACCTTGACTGCGTAAGAGAGGCTGAGGTAGGAGCCAGCCGATGGATCTGTCCACTGCCAGTCATGCCTGCATTTGTGCTTGCTGCCCACAAGCATTAAAGTGAAATCCTCGCACAGACAACGGCCGTGGCGGCTATCGGGAGGGAGGTGGGGGAATACATTAACCTCTCTGACATTCTTTGTGCATCTTTTTTTTCCAGAGTCAGGCATAATCTAGGGACCTGCTGGGAGATGAAACACTGAGCTCACACAGTTCTTTTTTTTATTTTTCAGTCTTTGCACTTGTCAAGGTGAAATGGAATACTTGTACAGGCAACTCTCGATTATCCGCACACGGATCCAACGGGAAACCATTGTAACGGGATTTTGTTCCACCATTTAATTAGATCGCGGCTGATCTGTACCTTATCTCCATCTACCCGCCTTGCTTACAGATCCCTCAATGCCCAACAAAAAATCTATCAATCTCCGCGTTTATATTTCCATTTGACTCCCTCCCAGCTTCAACAGCTCTTTGGGGGAGAGAGTTGCAGATTTAGAAACATAGAAAATAGGTGCAGGAGCAGGCCATTCGGCCCTTCGAGCGTGCACCACCATTCAATAAGATCATGGCTGATCATGCAACTTCAGTACCCCATTCCTGCTTTCTCTCCATACCCCTTGATCTCTTTAGCCGTAAGGGCCACATCTAACTCCCTTTTGAATATATCCAACGAAATGGACTCAACAACTTTCTGTGGTAGAGAATTCCACAGGTTCACCACTCTCTAAGTGAAGAAGTTTCTCCTCATCTCTGTCTTAGATAACTTACCCCTTATCATTAGACTGTGACCCCTGGTTCTGGACTTCCCCAACATCGGGAACATTCTTCCTGCATCTAACCTGTCCAATCCCGTCAGAATTTTATATGTTTCTATGAGATCCCCTCTCATTCTTCTAAACTCCAGTGAATATAAGCCTAGTCGATCCAGTCTTTCTCCACCGCCCTTTGTGTGAAGAAGTGCTTCCTGACATCACCCCTGAATGGCCTGGCTCTAATTTTAAGGTGACGCCCCCTTGTTCTGGACCCCCCCCACCAGGGGAAATAGTCTCTCTCTATCTACCCTGTCAACTCCTTTAATCATCTTCACCAGCTCAATCAGATCACCCCTTAATCTTCTGTAGTCAATACAAGCCCAGTCTATGCAACCTGTCCTCATAAATTAACCCTTTTGGCCCCCGGTATGATTCTAGTCAATCTGCGCTGCTCCCACTCCGAGGCCAATATATCCTTCCCGAGGTGCGATGGCAAGATTCTCCGGCAGCACCTCCCAAAACCACGATCTCTACCACCTAGAAGGACAAAAGTAGCAGGCGCATGGGAACACCACCACCTTCAAGTTCCCCTCCCAGTCACACACACACACACACATCCCAACTCTGACACATATCGGTCGTTCCTTCATCGTCGCTGGGTCACAATCCTGGAACTCCCTCCCTAACAGCACTGTGAGAGCACCTTCACCACACGGGATTGCAGCGGTTCAAGAAGGCAGCTCACCACCACCTTCTCAAGGGGCAATTGGGGATGGGCAATAAATGCCAGCCTTGCCAGCGATGCCCACAGCCTGTGAATGAATAAAAATAATGAGAACTGAATGGAGTATTCCAGTACTCTCCAGCCCCAGCATTGTCCGCAGCAAGCGCTCCCAGGTCTGGTACAGTGTGGTTGGTTGCTGAATACAGATTGTTTTGGGTTAGAAATTGGACCTCGCTAGACTCGTTTTTACCCCTGTTACAAATCGGGCTCCTCTGAAGTCCAGGCTTGCATTGCTCGGGTCTACTAGCTACAGATGCCAGCCAAGCTCAGCCCCTTCCCGCTGTCCTCCCCTGCTCCCCCACCCCTCATCATCACAGGCAGTCCATCGGAATCGAGGAAGACTTGCTTCCACTCTAAACATGAGTCCTTAGGTGGCTGAACAGTCCAATACGCGAACCACAGCCGCTGTCACAGGTGGGTCAGACAGTGGTTGAGGGAAGGGGTGGGTGGGACTGGTTTGCCGCATGCTCTTTCCGCTGCCTGCGCTTGATTTCTGCATACTCTCGGCAATGAGACTCGAGGTGCTCAGCGCCCTCCCGGATGCACTTCCTCCACTTAGGGCGGTCTTGGGCCAGGGACTCCCAGGTGTCGGTGGGAATGTCGCACTTTATCAGGGAGGCTTTGAGGGTGTCCCTTGTAACATTTCCTCTGCCCACCTTTGGCTCATTTGCAGTGAAGGAGTTCCGAGTAGAGCGCTTGCTTTTTGAGTCCCGTGTCTGGCATGCGAACAATGTGACCCGCCCAGCGGAGCTGATCAAGTGTGGTCAGTGCTGCAATGCTGGGGATGTTGGCCTGGTCGAGGACGCTAACGTTGGCACGTCTGTCCTCCCAGAGGATTTGCAGGATCTTGCGGAGACATCATTGGTGGTATTTCTAGGGCTTACATGTGGGCCAGAACTTGTGTTCCTCAGTCAGGTGGGCTGCCTGTAGATGCACCGGCAGCTCACCCCGAGTAGGTATTTCAATACAGGCCTGAATTAATTTCTAGTTCTTTGGCTATCTTTAACCCTTTATTGAAATACAACAGAACATTTGTGAGTTTGTAAAGAAAGACTTGCATTCATATAGCGCCTTTCATGACCACCGGATGTCTCAAAGCGCCTCACAGCCAATGAAGTACTTTTGGAGTGTAGTCACTGTTGTAATGTGGGAAAAGCCAATTTGCGCCCAGCAAGCTCCCACAAGCAGCAATGAGATGTGTGTTGATTGAGGGATAAATATTGGCCCCAGGACACCGGGGAGAACTCCCCTGCTCATACTTTGAAATAGTGCCACGGGATCTTTTACATCCATCTGAAGTTTAACGGCACCTCCGATGGTGCAGCGCTCCCTCAGCACTACACTGGAGTCTCAGCCTAGATTTATGTGCTCAAGTCCCTGGAGTGGGGACTCGAACTGGTTTTTGGTGAAACGTTGGTGTCGTGATTCCCGAAGTCCCTTCTGGCAACATGTTAGGTTCCGCCAGTTTTCCGATCGCTGCCCTGGGTTCACATTTATCATACGTCAACTGAAAGGGTTTAACCTCAACGGCACATCGAATATGGATGTTGCCTTATTAGCATGTATTAATGCAGAGCTCGCCTGAAGGCAATGGCTGCTTGATGCCCCGGTGACAGATTCTATGACTGGGAAATGTCGCAGAGGAAAAGTATGTCTATTCAGCATAAATTATTAATTTATTGGCAACTCACATCTGGATGGAATCAATAAAATCTTTTATGTAGGGTCGAAAATCCTGCTGGCGTAACACATATGCGAACATATACCTATTTCACTTCCTTCATCCGTCATCTATCCAACTATATCTCTCGCTGTTTATTTATCTCGCTATCTCTATATCTATCTCTCTATCTATCCCTCTGAGTCTCTGTCTGTCTATCTAGTTGTCTATCTCTCTATTTATCTCTCTGTCTCAATATCTATCTGTCTCTCTGTCTGTCTATCTAGCTATCTATATATCTATCTCTCTGTCTCTATATCTATCTGTCTCTCTGTCTGTCTATCTAGCTATCTAGCTCTATATCTATCTCTCTGTCTCTATATCTATCTGTCTCTCTGTCTGTCTATCTAGCTATCTAGCTCTCTATCTATCTCTCTGTCTCTATATCTATTTGTCTCTCTGTCTGTCTATCTATCTATCTATCTATCTATCTATCTATCTATCTATCTATCTATCTATCTATCTATCTATCTATCTATCTATCTATCTATCTATCTATCTATCTATCTATCTACCAACCATCTTACCTATCCTACATATATTTCATCTGCCACTATTTATTTAACTCTATCAATCTTACTACCCACCTCTATAAACTTATATATAAATCTATATCAATCTAGTTGTCTATGTATCTACTGGTCCTGGGTGTCCTTGTACATGAATCACTGAAAGTTAACTTGCAGGTACAGCAAACAATTAAGAAAGCAAATGGTATGTTGGCTTTTATTACAAGATTTGAATAAAAGAGTAAAGATGTCTTATTGCAATTATATCATCATAGGCGGTCCCTCGAACGAGGATGACTTGCTTCCACAAGAGTTCACAGATGTTTCAATGAAGGACCCGATGTTCCAGTCCTGAACTCCAGTTGAAGGGTGGAAGATGCCTGTGTGTGGATTTTTTTAACGTGTGGTGACCATTGCACACCAGCCACAACACGGGCTTGACAGAGCTAGGCCTTTATCCAGTGGCAAGAGTTGAACAAGGACGACTGGAGACCTGCTCTGCTGCACGGACCTAGTGCGCACACATATCGCAGTGTGGGCTGGGCCCATGCTGCCCCTGGGCCCTCGGCTCTTCTGGGCCCCGTACCCTCATTCGCCGCACCTCCGCCCACGAATCTACCAATATATGTAACTGGCTACATGTGATCATATTCAATATATTTAATTGAAATCATGTTATGGGGAAGTGTATGTAGGAAACAGAAACATCCAGACATTAACACTGCACCTCATGGGGGTAAAATCCATTAAATTACGTTAAACTCTCAGTTTGTGCACTTCGAAAAGGTGGCTGTTAATATGAATAATGTCTCCGGCATAAGTCACAGCTCTGTTTACCCAACATTAATTCTGAGAAAAGATCTGAACTCCATGGGTGAATTGGATTCCCATCATCCAGGTACGACACGGCATCCTGAAGTTATGTTCAAGGTGAACCTGACTTTCATTCAAAGATTCTGTTATTCACCAGACATGATCTGTAAAAGCATAATTATTGTTTGGTGGTCTGATTCTATTTTGCTGAGCAAACACAGCAACAGTACAACCTATTAAAAAATCAGCAATTATATAGAGCCCTGCTGAGACCACACCTGGAGTATTGTGCACAGTTCTGGTCTCCTTACCTAAGGAAGGATATATTTTCCATTGAGGGAGTGCAACGAAGGTTCACCAGACTGATTCCTGGGATGGGGGACATTGTTCTATGAGGAGAGATTGAGTAGACTAGGCCTATACGCTCTAGAGTTTAGAAGAATGAGAGGTGATCTCATTGAAACATACAAAATTCTTACAGGGCTTGACAGGGTAGATGCAGGGAGGATGTTTCCCCTGGCTGGGGAGTCGAGAACCAGGGGTCACAGTCTCAGGATAAGGGGTCGGCCATTTAGGACTGAGATGAGGAGGAATTTCTTCACTTAGAGGGTGGTGAATCTTTGGAATTCTCTGCCCCAGAGGGCTGTGGAGGCTCAGTCTTTGAGTATATTCAAGGCAGAGATCGATAGATTTTTGGAAATTAAGGGAATCGCGGGATATGGGGACAGTGCAGGAAAGTGGAGTTGAGGTAGAAGATCAGTCATGATCTCATTGAATGGCGGAGTAGGCTAGAGGGGCCAAATGGCCTACTCCTGCTCCTAATTCTTATGTTATGATCCATCTAATTTGCTTATCTCGCTATCAGCCATCATCTATGTCTTGATATATCGATAACTCTATCCAGGCGTCTTACATAGAAAGATCTGTATTCCTGTGTCCAGTTAAGATGACCATAAATGGAGGCTGCATATTAAATATCCCCACAAGATGTTCTCTTGACCTGTAATGTCCGGGAAAGGCTGGGCTTTGGGGGGGTGGGGGGGGGGAGGCTGGTGGGGGATGCCACTTGACAGGGCAGGATGGTTTCCTGTCCTATTGATAGATGGGCCGGTTTTGTTGCCTCAGGTGACATTTTCCTGTCTGTTTATTGTCGGGAGGGGACCCCAATCGCTGTGGGACAGGTTGTCCACAAGGGAGGCAAGTAATGAGCGTACAATTCGAACTGTTTGTCGCAGTTCAACTTCTGCCTGGAGCACATTTGAAACCCACGGCAGATTTATTGACTGAGGATTCGGAGGGAGGTTTTTAATAGTCTTTTTTATTGTTAGCCCGGGAACGGCAGCAGAAACGCAAAGCCATTTGGTCCCAGTGCCTTTGGGAGGCCTGGTCTTGACATGCACTCCCCGTGGTGCTGCAATGCTTAATTAACTTTGCTACACCCTTCTGGTATGAATAGAAAGTGTAATAACTGGTGTGAAAAATCTATTTATACATGTCTGGTGAGCGTCCCCGACAGAGCTCCCCAGTGAATTGTGAAGTCATTCCCGCACTGAACTATGAATAAGCATTTCACACTTTACCAATTAGAATGTAGGCTAATAAAGAGAGCAGTGAGATGGGGATATATTATCGCTCTCTGAGAATTTTAATTTTGGAGCCTGAGAAAATGAGCAGAAACTGGGTCAGCTGGTAAATGTTACAGAAGTGACATTAATAACAGAGGTTACGTTACAGGAAGGATGTGATTGCACTAGAGAGGGTGCAGAGGAGATTTACGAGGATGTTGCCAGGACTGGAAAACTTTAGCCATGAGGAAAGATTGGATCGGCTGGGGTTGTTTTCCTTGGAACAGAGGAGGCTGAGAAGAGAACATAAGAACATAAGAAATAGGACCAGGAGTTGGCCATTCAGCCCCTCGAGCCTGCTCCACCATTTAATAAGATCATGGCTGATCTGATCATGGACTCAGCTCCACTTCCCCACCCGCTCCCCTTAACCCCTTATCCCCTTATCATTCAAAAATCTGTCTATCTCCACCTTAAATATATTCAATGACCCAGCCTCCACAGCTCTCTGGGACATAGAATTCCACAGATTTACAACGGAAGAAATTCCTCCTCATCTCAGTTCTATTCTTAAACTATTCCCCCTAGTTCTAGATTCCCCCACAAGGGGAGACATCCTCTCTGCATCTACCTTGTCAAGCCCCCTCATTATCTTACGTGTTTCAATAAGATCACCTTTAATTGAGGTGTATAAAATGATGAGGGGCCAAGATAGAGTGGATAGGCCAGACCTATTTCCCTTAGCAGAGGGGCCAACAACCAGGGGGCATAGATTTAAAGTAGAGGCAACTCTTGATTATCCGCACACGGATCAAACGGGAAGCCATTGTAATGGGATTTAAAATTTCGGCCTGGGAAGGCATCGGGTTTTAACTTTATAATGTCAATCGCTCTAACGGAGAAATAATTTACCTGGCATAGCTCAATCCCCGAGGGACCCGGATAATCGAGAGTTGCCTGTAATTGATAGAAGGCTTAGAGGAGAGATAAGGGAGAACATCTTCACCCAGAGGGTGGTGGGGGTCTGGAACTCACTGCCTGAAACGGTGGTAGAGGCAGAAACCCTCATCACATTTAAAAAGTACTTGGATGTGCACCTGAAGTGCCGTAACCTACAGGGCTACGGACCGAGAGCTGGAAAGTGCGATTAAACTGGGTAACTCTTCGATGGGCTGAACGGCCTCCTCCTGTGACGTAATTTTTCTATGATTCTATGAAGTGGTGAATCCAAAGCTTTAAAATCCAATCCAAATTGTGACTAAAGCAAGGAGAAGTGGGTTCAAATTAATAAAAGGAGAAATTTCGGATTGATATCAGGAAGTTCTTAGAACAGAGACGTGATCAGTCCGTGGGTTGGCAGAGCAGTGAACACGCGAACATTTGATGAACAGGGAAAAACTCTGGTCCACCCAGCCTGTCCCACACAATTTCTGATATCTTGTGTTTTTTTCTTATTCGTTCACGGGATGTGGGCACTGCTGCCAAGGCCGGCATTTATTGCCCATCCCTAATTGCCCCTTGAGAAGGTGGTGGTGAGCCGCCTTCTTGAACTGCTGCAGTCCCGTGTGGTGAAGGTGCTCCCACAGTGCTGTTAGGGAGGGAGTTCCAGGAGTTTGACCCCGCGACGATGAAGGAACGGCCGATATATTTCCAAGTCAGGACGGTGTGTGACTGGGAAGGGAACGTGGAGGTGGTGGTGTTCCCATGCGCCTGCTGCTCTTGTCCTTCTAGGGGGTAGAGGTCGCGGGTTTGGAAGGTGCTGCCGAAGAAGCCTTGGCGAGTTGCTGCAGTGCATCTTGTAGATGGTGCACACTGCAGCCAGGGGGCGCCGGTGGCGGAGGGAGTGAGTGTTGAAGGTGGTGGGTAACGTGCCGATCAAGCGGGCTGCTTTGTCCTTTGTCGTGTATCACAATACATATACTCCCCACCCCACCCGAAACCATGTGATCTCCCGGGAGAGGGGAAAAACCAGTTAAAAGCCCGTGTCCAAATTGAGGGAGCGGAGAAAATTCCTCTCTAACCCCCTGAGTCAATTGAAACTAGTCCAGGAGATCACTCTAGCCCTGATCGCACTGTACCTACCTTCCGTACAAGACCCCTGGCAGAAGCAGGTCCGGCCCTCGCTTGAAGGAATTCAACGAGTCCGCGTCCACAGCAAGAGACGACAGCCTGTCCCCGAGGTCCACTGCCCCTCTGAAATGGCCGAGCGCGCCCCTCAGTTGTAACAAACCACTGTGACAAAGTCAGCACTGTGGGAGTACCTTCACACGGCCCGCAACCGTTCAAAAAGGCAGCTCACCACCACCTTCTCGCGGGCAATTAGGGATGGCCAATAAATGCTGGCCTTGCCCACTCTGCCCACATCCCGTGAACTAATACATTAAAAAAAATCTCACTTCTTTGAACAATCTTTTGGTCACTCCTTCTGTGGATCAGGAACCATTTTGCCTGATTATGCCTCTGTGAAGCGCCTTGAGATATTTCTCGATGTTAGGGACGCTATATAAATGCAAGCTGGTGGATGTTGGGATACGGTCGTGTGGTGGTTAAGTTAACATCACTGTTAACTTTCAAGTTGGCCCGGAAATCGGCAAGGTCCCAGCCTGCAAGACCATCGGCTATTAGAAGGAGCAGCGTGCGGCAGGGAGCAGCGCGCGCTGCTGCAGGAGGGCGACGGCTGACTGCAGTGCGGGCAGGTACAGCAGGAGCGGCGAGGTCGGGGCGAAGGAGCGGCCAGAGTTCGTAGAGGGACGTGATCGGGGCCCAGGAGAGGCGTGAGTTCGAGGCCCAGAAGAGGCGAGGGCCCCGGGGCAGCACGGGCCCAGCCCACACTGTGCGATATGTGAGCGCACTTGGTCCGTGCAGCAGAGCAGGTCTCCAGTCGCCTCGTTTAACACTTGCCACTGGACCAAGACCTCGCTCTGTCAAGCCCGTGTGGTGGCTGGTGTGCAACGGTCACCCCACGATAAAAAATTCCACGCACAGGCATCTTCCACCCTTCAGGATGTAGTTCAGGATCCGGAATATTAGGTCCTTCATTGAAACACCTGTGAACTCATCCCTTTTCGGCGTGGAAGCAAGTCATCCTCGATACGAGGGACTGCCTGTGATGATGGTGGTTAGGTTATTGGACTATGTTGCATTTGTGTACACCAGTTATTTGAACTGGACAGGTTAGGGAGGACCAGGGGTCACTATTACTCGTTATGTAAGGACACAGCTAGGTTAGATGTTGGGTGGCTCTTCTTTCCCAGAGAATAGTGGACCTGCGAAACAAGTTTCCGGCTCATGCTGTGAACGCTGATTCACTCATTTCCTTCCAGCGAGAGCTGCACCTGTCTCTGGCTGGTGTGGAGATCATCTCATACTAAAGGTAGATGCCCTGTAATATAAATCAGAGTCAATTTCTAAAAGGGTCGGAGAGGAATTTTCTACTTCTTTTCCCCTAATTGTTTTTATCTGGGTATTTTTGCCTCTCCCAGGTGGGTGGGGACTATACATATCGTGATGTGTAAGGCGTAACATCTGTACAGGTCAAGCTGAATGAACCGATAGGCCTTTCTGTATGCCATTTTCGTATGTTCCTGAACCCCTGTACCTCAGGCCACGCCCCCTCCCCAGGTCCCGCCCATCAGGCGGCTCACACATGCCTTGTACGCAGGCCCCGCCCCCTCCCCAGGCCACGCCCCCTCCCCAGACCCCACCCCATAAGGCCACTCACACATGCCCTGTACCCAGTCCCTGCCCCCTCCCCAGACCCCACCCATCAGGTGGCTCACACATGCCCTGTACCCAGGCCACGCCCCCTCCCCAGACCCCACCCATCAGGCTGTTCACATATGCCCTGCCCCCAGGCTCTGCCCCTTGTACCTCAGGCCACGTCCCCTCAGCAGGCTACGCCCCCTCCCCAGGTCCCGCCCATCAGGCCGTTCACACATGCCCTGTACCCAGACCCCGCCTCCTGTACTTCAGGCCACTCCCCCTCCCTAGGCCCCACCCATCAGGCCCCTCACACATGCCCTGCCCCCTGTACCCCGCCCCGTACCTCAGGCCACGCCCCCCTCCGCAGGCCCTGCCCCTTGTACCACAGGACATGCCCCTCCCCAGGCCCCGTCCATCAGGCCGCTCACACATGCCCTGTACCCAGACCCCGCCTCCTGTACTTCAGGCCACTCCCCCTCCCTAGGCCCCACCCATCAGGCCCCTCACACATGCCCTGCCCCCTGTACCCCGCCCCGTACCTCAGGCCACGCCCCCCTCTGCAGGCCCTGCCCCTTGTACCACAGGACATGCCCCTCCCCAGGCCCCGTCCATCAGGCCCCTCACACATGCCCTGCCCCCTGTATCCCAGGCCCCGCTCCTCCCCTCGGGCTACAGAAGTCACTATATAAATGCAAGTCACACTTCAAAATGATTGGCTCTCAAAATGGAATTGGATAAGTACCTGAAGGAGAAGGGCGGAGGGAATGGGACTGGCTGAAGTGCTCTTGCAGAGAGCCGGCACGGGCTCGATGGGCCGAACGGCCTCCTTCTGTGCAGTAACTGTTCTGTGGTTCTATGAGTCTAAGAATAATAATTCAGTTTGAAAAAGAATGTGGAAATAAAAAACTAGTCTCAGTTGACCATGAAGCTGCTGAATTGTTGAAAAAGAAAATATCTGGTTCACTCATGTCCTTGAGGGGAGGAAATCTGCTGCCTTTAACCGGTCTGGCCGATACGTGACTCCAGTCCCACGCCAGCGTAGTTGGCTCGTAACTGCCCACTGAAATGGCCTTGCAAGCCAGTCAGTTGTATCAATACGCTGCAAAGTACTCCCTCACAGCACTGTGGGAGCACCTGTAGCGGTTTGAGAAGACGGCTCACCACCACCTTCACAAGGGGCGGTTAGAGATGGGCAATAAATGCCGGCCTTGCCAGCGATGCCCATGTCCCGTGAACGAATAACAACCTAACTCAAGATATCAGAAATTTGTGGGACAGGCAGGGTGGCCCAGAGGGTCTTTCCCTGCTCGTCACATGTTCACTGCTCCCGAGAATGAATTTTTAAATAAGTAATGGCGGGAACTGTAGATGAACGAGCAAAGCTGAAGTCCTTCCTCATCCATAATGTACCACATGAGCTGTGGTCACAACAGAATGAAAGACCTGGTCTAACAGAGAGAAGGAAGTCTGTTTTCTCCATAGCTTACTGAGATGATTTTTTTTCCCCCTAAATTGGCCTGGGTTTTTATCTGGTTTTTGCCTCTCCCAGGAGATCACATGGCTCCGGTTGGGGTGGGGTGTAGAATGTTTCAGTATAAGGGTCTCGCAGTTGTGTGAGGCGGACTGGGTGCTCTTTGCCTTAGATGTGTCCCTTACAGCTAAAGGGATCAAGGGGTATGGAGAGAAAGCAGGAAAGGGGTACTGAAGTTGCATGATCAGCCATGATCATATTGAATGGTGGTGCAGGCTCGAAGGGCCGAATGGCCTACTCCTGCACCTACTTTCTATGTTTCTGTGTTTCCGTCATTGTTCATAAGTTTATATGTAACCTTCAGGGCTGCTGACCGAGGGCCGTGCGGCTCTTTGTCGGCTGGCGTGGACACGATGGACCGAAATGGCCTCCTTCTGCGCTGTAAATGTCTATGTTTCTATTTCTATGTCTCTATGAGGCATTGAAACATTCCTGAAAACATAGCACAATATGATCAGTGCCTTCCAGGCAAATGGGGCGTCGGGGACCGGGAGGGGCGGTGGGATCCACCAAGGAAAATTGTCACGCCAACAATCTACTCTCAGCTTCAGAGGCCTGTTATAAACTGCCCGAGCTCCGCTTTCTCGGTTTATGATGTTATCTGGGCATCTTGATTAGATTACTGGTTTCTAATCACTCCAGGGGAATCTATTTTCTGTGCAGAATATTCCACTTGACAAGTCATCAGCCTCTCGACCTCTGACCCTGCAGTGTTTCTGCTCCTTTGAGGCCTGTTGCAAGAACTCCCCCTCTCCATCGAGCACGCTCGTTGACTCATTCCATATTCATCCCTCGGGTCCGCTTTATCCCTTCCTCCCACTCCCGCCCCGCAGTCCCCTATTTCTTCTCTTCACAGATTTACATGTTAGCGATCCTGACGGCTCAGTGGTTAAAGGCACAGTGCCCAGCCACAAAAACAGGGAGGGGCTTGATTCCTAGTCACCATTGACCAGAAATTTAACTGGGCCAGCCACATAAATACTCTGGCAACAAGAGTGGATCAGAGGCTGGGTATTCTGTGGCGAGTGTCTTACCTCCTGACTCCCCAAAGCCTTTCCACCATCTACAAGGCACAAGTCAGGAGTGTGATGGAACACTCCCCACTTGCCTGGATGAGTTGCAGCTCCAGCAACACTCGAGAAGCTCGACACCATCCAGGACAAAGCAGCCCGCTTGATCGGCACCCCATCCACCACCTTCAACATTCACTCCCTCCACCACCGGCGCCCCCTGGCTGCAGTGTGTACCATCTACAAGATGCACTGCAGCAACTCGCCAAGGCTTCTTCGGCAGCACCTCCCAAACCCGCCACCTCTACCGCCTAGAAGGGCAAGGGCAGCAGGAGCATGGGAACACCACCACCTCCACGTTCCCCTCCCAGTCACACACCATCCTGACTTGGAAATATATCGGCCGTTCCTTCATCGTCGCTGGGTCAAAATCCTGGAACTCCCTCCCTAACAGCACTGTGGGAGCACCTTCACCACACGGGACTGCAGCGGTTCAAGAAGGCGGCTCACCACCACCTTCTCAAGGGCCATAAATGCCGGCCTTTCCAGTGGTCCCCAAATCCCGTGAATGAATTTTTTAAAAGTCAGGTTCGCTACAATTGAAACCCCCCCCTCCCGCACCCCCACCCCCAATCAAGGCGGCAAAACATCATTCAGCAACTGTTCCTAACCCCCATCACCCCTCCCCCAATCAATATCCACGGGACTTCCAGTTGGAAATAAATGCGCGAGGGATCAGGCTTGATTGTGATGGCCTCCATGGCCCACTTGCCACATGGTCCAATTCTGTAGGCCCACAAAAAAAAAGAAAGCCTTGCATTTATGTAGCACTTGACATCCCTAAGCGCTGCACAGCCAATGAAGTACTTTTTGAATCGTAGTCTGTTGTGATGTAGGAAACACCACAACCAATTTGCACACAGCCAAACTTCTACAAACAGCAATGTGATAACAACCAGATAATCTGTATTTTTAGTGATGTTGATTGAGGGATAAGTATTGGCCAGGACACCGGGGATCACTCCCCTGCTCTTCTTTGAAATAGTGCCACGGGATCTTTTACATCCACCCGAGAAAGCAGACGGGGCCTCCGTTTAACGTCTCATCTGAAAGGCAGCACCTCCAACAGTGTGGCACTCCCTCAGCACTGCACTGGGAGTGTCGGCCTGGATTTATGTGCTCAAGTCCTTGGAGTGGGACTTGAACCCACAACCTTCTGACTCAGAAGCGAGAGTGCTGCCCACTGAGCTGCAGCTGACATTGTACAGCGGAGCAGTAACGTGCTGTAATGAATCTTGCACATTTCAATATTTTCTTCCCATTACATCTGCAGTTTGAATTTGCTGCCCCCTTCGCCGTAGTCTGCCGACCTCTAATGCAGCTGGCCCTTTGCCTGCCCTTTGAGCTGCATTGCTGCACTGTTTGAGGCCCCAACAATGCTTTGTTTATGTTGGAGCAGCACCGCTGTGGGCAGCACTGCAGTGTGCAGGCTGCAATTGATGCACTGTCGGGTGTGGAGCATTTTTGCCGAATATACTAACAGCCTAAATGCTCACAGCACCATGGAACAGGACCTGCTGTATTTTTTTTTAATTAGAAGCACTTTGTAACATCCATTTATTCCCCCCCCCATCTATTATTAAAATATTTGGAGCACTCACTGAGGTAAGCCAATAGGAAACTAATCCCACTCCTGGATAAATCACCCAAAGGAGACGCCACTGAATAATGCAGAAAATCCCAACAGATCAGTTGATCTATCTGTGTCTTGGTACATCTTTTTGTTCTATAAATATTCATCTATTAATCCCTCTTGGCATCACCATCTATCTATATCCCACCTTCTTTAACCCTCTCCTTTCTCTAGCTTCAGATGTCTCTGAAATATACCCTCGCTACTCATTGTATTTCTATTTTATTTATCTATCAATCTATCTATCTATCTCTCTCTCTCTGTCGCTCTCTCTCTCTCTCTATCTATCTATCTATCTATCTATCTATCTGTATCTATCTATTTATCCATCCATCTATCTTTCTCTCTATCTATCTATGTATCGCTATCTATTTCTATATATATCTCTTTCTATCTATCTATCTAGCTATCTATCTATCTATCTATCTCTATCTGTCAATCTATACATTTATCTATCTATCTATTCTCTATCTATCAATCTATCTATTAGCTATCTATCTATCCATCTATTTATCTATCTTTCTCTCTATCTAGCTATGTATCTCTATCTATCTATCAATATATTTCTCTTTATCTCTAACTATCTAACTTTCTAGCTATCTCTATCTATCTATCTTCCTCTCTATCTGTCTGTCTGTCTATCTATCTATATATTTCTCTATCTCTCTATCTATATAACTTTCTATCTATCTCTATGTATTTATCTTCCTCTCTATCTGTATATCTATCTGTCTATCTATCTATCTGTCTATCTTGCTATCTATCTATGTATCTCTATCTATCCATCTATCTATCTATCTCTCTAACTATCGCTATCTTTCTCTCTTTCTCTATCTATCCATCCATCTATCACTCTATCTATCTCTATCTTTCTTTCTTTCTTTCTCTCTTTCTCTCTATCTATCCCAAAACAATCATAACTCTGTATAAAATACAGAAGGCAAATAGTCAATGCTCTAAAAATACTACTTTTGAATTATTTATTTGACGAACTTGTAAAATTTCTATTTACAGTATGCACTGCCGGTGTAACTATGAATACATTTAAATCTGGAAGTAGCCAATGATAAGGGTGGTGTAGTTACCCATGGTTACTGCTTGTGACAGATGCTGCTATCAATACAAATTTATTATGTGCTTTTATTATTTTCTCTGCCAAACTATCCAGGGAGTTAGATGCTTAAATATGCCCAGTTAAAACACAGGTGCCAGAAATTCTTTTTTTTAATGTTTTTTCCCAAATTTTTCACATTAAAAAAAAAATTCAGAAAGCAAAGCGAAAAAACCCAAGATTCAACAGTGGAGAAGATCACCGAGGTTGAAAAGTATAAAACAGTACATGGTAAATGGCTCAATGTTACAGGGGTTGCAAGGGACAGATAGACCTGGCTGGGAGTTCATAAACACAAATCTTTGAAGGTGACTGGACAAGTTGATAAACCTGTTTAACAAAAAGCACACAGGATCCTTGGCTTTATAAATAGAGGCCCAGAGTACAAAAGCAAGGAAGTTCTGTTAAACATTGATAAACCACAGGTCAGGCCTCAACTGGAGTATTGTGTTCATATCTGGGTGCCGCACTTTAGGAAAGATGTCAAGACCTTGGAGAGAAGATTTACCACAATGTTACCAGGGATGATGGACGTCAGTTTTTTTATTATTCGTTCCTGGGATGTGGGCGTCGCTGGCAAGGGTGGCATTTATTGCCCATCCCTAATTGCCCCTTGAGAAGGTGGTGAGCCACCATTTCACAGGGGCAGTTAAGAGTCAACCACGTTGCTGTGGGTCTGCTGAAGGTGCTCCCACAGTGCTGACTTTGTCGTAGCGGTTTGGTACAACTGAGTGTCTCGCTGGGCCATTTCAGAGTCAACCACATTGCTTTGGGTCTGGAGTCACATATAGGCCAGACCGGGCAAGGGCGGTAGATTTCCTTCCCTAAAGAACATTAGTGAACCAGATGGGTTTTTACGACAATCCGGTAGTTTCATGGTCACCATTACTGACCCTGGATTTTTATATTCTAGATTAACTGAATTTAAATTCACCAGCTGCCGGGATTTGGACTCAAGTATCTGGATAATTCATTCAAATTCAGTCCAGTAACATCATCACTGACCACATCACTGTACCCACAGTCATGTGAAAAGACTAGAGAGGCTGGGATTGTTCTCTTTAGAGCAGAGCAGGTTAAGAGGAGACTTAATAGTGGTGCTCAAAATCATGAGGGATTTTGAAAGAGTAAATTAGTTTCCGGTAGAAGGTGGGTTGGTAGCCAGAGGACACGAATTTATGATAACTGGCAAAAAAAATAAGAGGGGAGATGAGGAGATTATATTTAATGCAGTGAGTTGTTATGATCTGGAATGCACTGCCTGGAAGGATGTTGGCAGCAGATTCAAACGTAACTTTCAAAAGGGAACTGGACATACTTGAAAAGGAAACATTTGCAGGGTCATGGGGAAAGAGCAGGGGCGAGTGGGACTAATTGGGCAGCTAATTGGGAGACCATTCGAGCGATGGGCCGAATGGCCTGCTCCTGCGCTGTATTATTCTATGATTCTATGAAAATAGATGAGGTAAATATTAGTTAGGTAACACCTGTTGAAGTCCGGACTTTCTCCAAACACATTCTGCCTTATGTTGAAGATGAAATGGCATTTTCCATTTTCAAACCAAGTCTCTTGTGATCCCAAACCTTACAATGTGCCATGTTTGGAGTGATGCACGCAGGCTTACAGTACACTGTACACAGGAGATCACTTGTGGTGCCCACAATGTTTTTCAATCTGTTCTGTGAGGTCGAATATGCCACAGTATCGGAAGATGTTGGAAAACCATCCATGAAGGCACCTCCTACTGCCACGCCTGTCACCATAGGCAGTCCCTCGGAATCGAGGAAGGCTTGCTTCCACTCTAAAAATGAGTCCTTAGGTGGCTGAACAGTCCAAAACGAGAACCACAGTCCCTGTCACACGTGGGACAGATAGTCGTTGAGGGTAAGGGAGGGTGGGACTGGTTTGCCGCACGCTCTTTCCGCTGCCTGCGCTTGGTTTCTGCATGCTCTCGGCGATGAGACTCGAGGTGCTCAGCGCCCTCCCGGATGCACTTCCTTCACTTAGGGCGGTCTTTGGCCAGGGCCACACCCAACATATGGCTGGTAACCATCACCTGAGGAAGTCTCACTTGAAAAATCAACATGGTGCATCCAGGATCACTGTTCATGGGACACTCATCCCGAGCAAAAAAAAAATCTGACTCATTACTCATCAAGGAACTCACTTCAATAAATGAGATGATATAGAAAGAACGATTTGCATTTCTATCACACCTTGCACAACCACCGGATGTCCAAAGTTCTTTACAGCTAATGAAGTACATTTTGAATTGTAGCCACTGTTGTAATGGAGGAAATGCGGCAGCCAATTTGCGCACAGCAAGCTCCCACAAACAGCAATGTGATAATGACCCAGATAATCTATTTTTGTTATGTTGATTGAGGGATAAATATTGGCCCTAGGACACCAGGGATAACTCCCCTGCTCTTCTTCAAAATAGGTGCCATGGGATCTTTTACATCCACCTGAGAGAGCAGACTGGGCCTCGGTTTAGTGTTTCATCCAAAAGACGGCACCTCCGACAGTGCAGCGCTCCCTCAGCACTGCATTGGGAGCGTTAGCCTATATTATGTGCGCAGGTCTCTGGAGTGGGACTTGAACCCACAACCTTCTAACTCAAAGGCAAGTGTGCTACCAACTGAACCACAGCTATTCAGCTTGTCTTCTTCGATGTTGAAAGACAAATGAATAATAGGCTAAAACTAATAATTAGATATATTTACATAGAATGAGTGAGACTGTGCAGGACTCTGAAATTGAGTACTTAAAAAGAACAAAGATAAAGTTACACGACAAAAGGTTTAAAATGACCATATTTCCTACATATGCAAGGGGTCTTTTGAGAAACCGGTCTTTTGTAGACTTGAACAATGTTCTTTTGTACACAAATTATTGTAAGTGCAGAATGACTTCAGTCAATGGTCCAAAAATGGTATAACAACAACAACAACAACTTGTATTTATATAGCGTATTTAATATAGTGAAACGTCCCAAGGTGCTTCATGGGAGTATTATGAGACAAAAAAAATTGACACCGAGCTGCATAAGGAGAAATTAGGGCAGGTGACCAAAAGCGTTGTCAGGGAGGTCGAGTTTAGGGAGCATCTTAAAGGAGGAAAGAGAGGTAGAGAGGCGGAGAGGTTTAGGCAGGGAGTTCCAGAGCTTGGGCCCTAGGCAACAGAAGACACGGCCACCAATGGTTGAGCAATTACAATCAGGGATGCTCAAGAGAGCAGAATTAGAAGAGCACAGACATCTCAGGGGGTTGTGGGGCTGGAAGAGATTACAGAGATAGGGAGTGGCGAGGGCCATGGAAGGATTTGAAAACAAGGATGAGAATTTTGAAATCGAAGCGTTGCTTAACTGGGAGCCAGTGTAGGTCAGCGAGCACAGGGGGGTGATGGGTGAGCAGGACTTGGTGCGAGTTAGGACATGGGCAGCTGGGTTTTGGATGATCTCTAATTTACGTAGAGTAGAATGTGGGAGGCCAGCCAGGAGTGCGTTGGAATAGTCAAGTCTCAAGATAACAAAGGGCTTCAGCAGTGGATGAGCGAAGGCAAGGGTGGGGATGGGCGATTTTATGGAGGTGGAAACAGGCGGTCTTAGTTATGCTACAGATATGTGGTCGAAAGCTATTTTCAGGATAAAATATGACACCAAAATTGCGAACAGTCTGGTTCAACCTCAGACAGAAGTTGGGGACAGGGATGGAATCAGTGGCTAGGAAACGGAGTTTGTGGCGGGGACCAAAAACAATGCCTTCAATCTTCGCAATATTCAATTGGTGAAAATTTCTGCTCATCCAGAACTGGATGTCCGACAGGCAGTCTGACAATTTAGGGAATGAGGAGGGGTTGAGAGAAGTGGTGGTGAGGTAGAGCTGAGTGTCGTCAACGTACATGTGGAAACTGACGCCATGCTTTCGGATGGTGTCACCAATGGACAGTATGTAGATGATAAATAGGAGAGGGGCCAAGGATAGATCCTTGGGGGATACTAGAGGTATAATTTCATTATTTGTACATGTTATTGTTTCGTTATTTGGAACCCAAGAGTTAGATCTCCAGTCGTTCGTATCAAAGATGGTAGATAGATTGGTAGGTAGATAGATAGATAGATAGATAGATAGATAGATAGATAGATAGATAGATAGATAGATAGATAGATAGATAGATAGATAGATAGATAGATAGATAGATAGATAGATAGAGATAGATAGATAGATAGAGAGATAGATAGTAGATGGATAAATAAATTGAGAGATAGATACATAGATAGATAGAAATAATCTAGATATATGGATGGATGTATCGATGGATAGAATGAATCGAGATAGATAGATAGTAGATGGATAAATAAATTGAGAGATAGATACATAGATAGATAGAAATAATCTAGATATATGGATGGATGTATCGATGGATAGAATGAATCGAGATAGATAGATAGAAATAATCTCTCTCTCTCTATACATATATATAGATAGTATATGGATAGATAGATGGCTATACATATATCGATATAGATAGATGTAGACAGATAAGTAAAATAAATAAATACATAGAATGTACAGCACAGAAACAGGCCATTCGGCCCTACTGGTCTATGCCGGTATTTATGCTCCACACCAGCCTCCTCCCTCCCCTCTTCATCTCACCCCATCAGCCTATCCTTCTATTCCTTTCTCCCCCATGTACTTACTTAGCTTCCCCTTAAATGCATCTATGCTATTCGCCTGAAGCCACACCTTGTGCAGCGAGTTGCACATTCTCACCGCTCTCTGGGTAAAGAAGGTTCTTCTGAACTCTCTATTGGATTTCTTGGTGACTGCCTTATATTAATGAGCTCAAAGTTTCGGATTCGCTCAGAAGCGAAAGCATTCTCTCTACCTCTAGACACATAGGCAGGCAGATGCATGGTTTTACACCACCGGCTTGCATTGTGCGACCATATGCTGCCAGCAGTTAAGATGATCAAATCTCAGCTGGTTACCATAGCAGTCTCTTCAGGGAGCCCAAGGCCGATTGGCTTGAAGGCAGCGAGATAGCAGCTGAGTGGCGGGGCGGCCAGCCAATGGAGAGGTGCAACGAGCGATGGCAGAAGAAGTTGAAAGCCAAGCCCTGGCGCGTTGGCCGGTGAAGCAAAGTTTAAGAAGGAGGAGGAGTTGGGGGGGCAGAGGAAACGTGAGCTGGCCATGGTGCTGAAATGCGTAGTGGGAGCTGTCCACCGGCCGTGGTGCTGAACTCGCCCCGGGGACCCGCTCAGCAACTTGACTTTGGGACTATCTCGCTCAACTCTGCTGAAACATCCAATGCACTTGGGTGGAAAATGATTCATCGCCCCGAAACCAGCCTGGTCCGTGATATTATGCATCAATCCAAGCTGTTTTGATCACATGCAGCCTCGCAGCGAAAGGAAACATGTCTCTGCTTTGCAACAAGGTCCACCGGGCGCGCTATTGCTCCGGTGCTCCCTGACGCGATAAAGACGCCAAGGACACGGGCAACAAGAAGGAGGGAGGGGGGAATTTAACAAAAAAAAAAGGTCACTTTAGCAAACTTCTTGGGAAGTCCTGTGATATTCCGGCTCGAAGCTCGGGTGATGATTGGGACTGGAATTGTTTAAGGCGATCAGCATCTAATAACACATCACAGGTTTCAGTGTTGGCGGAGTTATGGAGATCAGAAAAGAACAATTCAGGAAATTAGCAGGGGATACCTTGGGGCACCTGCACAGGTGAGTTTGCCCCCTGTTCGCTCGGAAACAGTTGCAAATACTTAGCGGCGAACGGTTCTGTTATTTCCCCCCCCCCCCCCAAATCATTCGTTGTATCTGCCAGTTTTTCGAGGCTGTTGTGATGTTTCGTTTCCTGCAGGTTATACCAGATGAGACGTTGAGATTTTTTATTTTGTATCGAATTTCTCGAATGTTATCTGTGCAAATTTTCATTCTATGCTTTCTGCAAACGACCGCTGCAGACATTAACTGGTGACCCCGGCTATCTCTGCCCACGCCTTTCCGTAAAGGCTTTTTGTTTAAATTTGAAGAAATAAAGATTCGTTCGTTTTAGAGAACCTCTTTTTTTTTAAACTAATCTTTTATTTTTTATGATCTCTTCGTTGGGCGGTGGGTTCCGCAGTAAGGCAGAATATTGTAAGTTGTCAGCGGCTCGGATGGGGATCTGGGAATTAAAATTCGGAATAAAACAGCCTATAAACGAAGATTGCAACTAAAATATCAAGCAATGCTTTCGAGTTGCTTTCCTGTCCCCGTCCATGTCTACAAATGATTCTAACACGCGTTTATTTAAGTTTAATAGTTTTAGAATTCATGCTCCAATATTATCTGCCTAATCCGCGAATTATATTCATCTCTGCACCGGACTATTGGCATTTTATAATCATTCATTCACCACCCCCCTTTCATTCAAATCACTATTTTCAAAAATCAAATTTTCCTTCTACCATGATTGTGTCCCGTCCACTTTGACAAACGATCGAAAGATGAAGGATGTCCCCTTATACACCTGGCAAGGACACGCCAATTTTCTCGTGGCAAAGTCAAACAAGGGGCCTTGGCATTATTGGAGAGGGAGATTGCAACCGCAGTACTTTAAACCTTGGCGAAGGAGAGTGCAGCAGAATTCGTAATTCCGTGTGCAACGGGGCAAAGATTCCGGATTCCAACTCAATCATTTTTGTAACGACTCAACTGCTACTTCCTGATGTCCAAATCATCTCATTTTAACTCTTTTCCAGCCTTGGTGTTATCTCACACTGTGGGCTGGGGTTGTCTATAAATAAAAAGATTTTTTTGAGTGAATGTGGAGCAGTTATACGTTTCCATCCGAAGATCTGCCTCTCTCGCCTGATTGTAGATTCACAATAAATTTCGAGTTCATTTTACGGTGTTGGAATTTAAAATATGATATTCCTCTGAATTATATAGCGAGAGAGAGAGCTTCAAAATCTCTCATCGCTTCTGTTAGCTTCATCTTGACTTTTTTTTAATGTCTGATTAAAAATACAGTTGGAGGAAGAGGTTTCTCCAAATAATGTCCTCATTTTGAGGTCCTTCCCTCCCAGCATGGCTGAAAGTGTCCTCCACCCCACCCCCCCGCCCAGCGACAGAAAAGATTATCTGTGGCTAATAAATAATTTAAGTAGGAGAAGCGCATTGTGTGTGAGTGTTTTTACCCACCCTTCTATTTCAGCCACACAAACCTCTAGGAGAATCTGTACAGGACCATCTCCGGTCTGATTAATCTGCGCCTATACATGTAACACACTTATGATGTAAAGCTATTGGTCGAAAGGGGCGATTATTGCGGTGGCCTTAAAAGCATATTATAGGGTCTAATCCCACCGTGGGTTAGATACTGTATTGAGTGATTTTTAAATTATAATTGTAGCGGTGGATTTGCAGAGGTTGAGGTGGGAGGGGAGCAGATTTGATGGTTTCAAACACCTCAGAATGAGGGCATCCATCCAGTTTTTATTTTTAAAACAAAGGCGCTCGGAATCTACTTAAAACCCGATGTTGTGAGCTATTCTATTACCTTTGTCACTTCCACGCAATGCCGGTGTGAGGTGGACATTAATCCTGCGTGTGTACAATTCTAAATATAAATATTGCAGTGCTGGGAACACGAGGGTACATATTTAGCCTGCGTGTTTGTAAAAAAAGCCAAATTGTTTGCAAACAGACGCCACAAACTTTTAAAGAGATAGATAGAAGCAGATTTTATTTAGAATTGGAAGTAGTTTGCACATTGCTCCGCCGAATGCCGTTGGATTAATCTGGCGGATATTTTGGAAGTGGGCGCAGACTGGTCTATCCGTTGCCACACGCCAGCTGATTTTCTATCCATTTCTTAAATTGTTAAAATTTAGCAGGAGCTTAATAGAGATAAAAGATTGCATTTACTGCCCCTCAAAAGGAGATTTTTTTTTAATTGCATCTGGACTAAGCAGTGATTAATACAAACCCAACATGTGTCAATTTGTCAGATATTCCCGGTGCGTGACGCTTCGCAAAGAAGCACTGTGGCCATTTCGTTACACCTGCCACACTTGCCCATTTGTTGGTACCTTGCAACCATTGCCTCGTCTGCTTCGTTAAAGGTGATTCCCCAGGAACGTGGCACCGCAGAAAGTCTCTGTTTATTCAGGGCGAGGAGGCGCGAATGGGGCCTCCTGCTCCAGGTCCGGAACTTCAACGAAAAGTTGAACATTGATACATAATCAACCTTGAAATGTCCTTTCGCTCAGAACTCCAGTATTCTCTGGTTCGATAGATAGATAGATAGATAGATAGATAGATAGAAATAGAGAGAGAGAAATAGATTTTTTATATATAGAATAAATCTAGATAGATAGATAGAAATAATCTAGATAGATAGATAGATAGATAGCAGATGCATAGATAGATTGAGAGACTGAGAGATAGATAGATAGATAGATAGATAGATAGATAAATAGATAGATAGAAAAAATCTAGATAGATAGATAGCAGATGCATAGATAGATTGAGAGACTGAAAGATAGATAGATAGATAAATAGATAGATAGATAGATAGACAGATAGATAGATAGAAATAATGTAGATATATGGATGGATGGATCGATGGATAGAATGAATCGAGATAGATAGATAGACATAATCTAGATAGATAGATATATAGATAGTAGATGGATATACATATGTCGATATAGATAGATGTAGACCGATAAGTAAAATAAAGAAAGACTTACATTTATATAGCGCCTTTCACGACCACCGGATGTCTCAAAGCGCTTTACAGCCAATGAAGTACTTTTGGAGTGTAGTCACTGTTGTAATGTGGGAAATAAATTAGGTATTAATACGAAAATTGAATATATTACTGCTTTGAATTATAAAATCTAATTAACATCTCATTCAATCATCTACAGAACAGAAATAGTGTAAGTGTGAGGGTTAGTTAGGCGAATGTTAAACATAATCTTTAATAATGAATGCGATCCATTTGCCAAAGGCCGGGCAGATTTCGTTTGAATGTAATTATTCTGTCTGTTTTCAGAGAGTTGCGGGGCATAAAGAGGTGGGAATACCTCTGTCAGCTGTCTATATATTCGATTCAGATTTGAAATACAGAGCCTGACACCTGGATTTGTACTTGCATTGCCCCTGCACCTCGCCTCAGCTGATACCCGATTTTCGTAGAATTTGCCATTTTTCCATCTCTGGAAAAAAGGCCTAAATGAAAAATTAAACATTTTTTAAATACCATTTAGGCAGGGAAATTATTCACAGAAGACAAGTGGAGCGAAATCATCAAACAGACCGCCTTCAGGTGAATGTAATATTTAACAGCATTTGATTAAAGTTCGCGTTCTATTTAATTCCAACGTCATATTCATCAGTTTTGGGGATTATGCCTGATGAATAGGATTCCTGAATTATTTCTTGTACCGGGGCAGGAGTAGTGTCAGACAGAGGGAGCGGGTGGAGGGAGAGAGAGCACCGATTAACAGGTAATAATTGAACCCGACATATATATAACAATTCAAGAGATAATCTTGTAAATCCAACCCCCTTTGTTAAATTGCAGCCTGGGACCCACTTCTGAGCATCCCTTGTTTATATATCAGCCATCCAATACCCTCAATTAGATCTCAGCCTGCAACCCACTCCCAGATATCCGTCATTCTCCATATCAATCATCTCAAACCTTCAATTAGATTCCCATCTCTGACCCACTCCAAGGGTCCTTCATTCTAGATATAATCGCGCCAAACCCCGCAATTAGATTCCTGCCTGTAACTCACTCTTACTAAAATAGTTGTAAAACTAAAATAGTTGTAATTCACTCTCAAGAGAACTGTTTAAATGCGTATGCCACTGAGGAGAAAACACGAAAACAGTTCATTAGTGTGATTTATTGGGACATATTTTATTATGTGCTTGACATATGCTGGCTGAATTAATGTGGTGACATAAGCATTGAACCCTGTAGTAATTAAAGTAACGCTGCACGCTTGTTTAATCGGAGTTTGGCTGCCAGTTCCTTCATCGCCGCTGGGTCACAATCCTGGAACTCCCTCCCTAACAGCACTGTGGGAGCACATGAAAAGTGTGAGATAATGCATTTGGGGAGGGGCAACAAGGCAAGAGAATACACAATAAATGGGAGGATACTGAGTGGTGTAGAGGAACAGAGGGACCTTGGAGTGCATATCCACAGATCCTTAAAGGTACAGGTCGATAAGGTAGTTAAAAAGGCATACCGAATGTGGATAAACGCGAGGTTATACACTTTGATGGCAAAAACACGAAGGCAGAATATTATCTGAATGGTGACAGATTAGTAAAAGGGGAGTTGCAATGAGACCTGGGTGTCATGGTACATCAATCATTGAAATTTGGCATGCAGGTACAGCAGGCAGTAAAGAAAGCAAATGGCATGTTGGCCTCCATAGCAAGAGGAATTGAGTATAGGAGCAGGGAGGTCTTACTGCAGTTGTACAGGGCCTTGGTGAGACCACACCTTGAGTATTGTGTGCACTTTTGGTCTGCTAATCTGAGGAGGGACGTGCTTGTTATTGATGGAGTGCAGCCAAGGTTCACCAGACTAATTCCCAGGATGGCAGGACTGACATATGAAGAAAGAATGGATCGGCTAGGCTTATACTCACTGGAATTTAGAAGAATGAGAGAGGATCTCATAGAAACATATAAAATTCTGACGGGATTGGACAGGTTAGATGCAGGAAGAATGTTCCCGATCTTGGGGAAGTCCAGAACCAGGGGTCACAGTCTAAGGATAAGGGGTAAGCCATATAGGACTGAGATGAGGAGAAACTTTTTCACTCAGAGAATTGTGAACCCGTGGAATTCTCTACCACAGAAAGTTGTGGAGTCCAGTTCATTGGATATATTCAAGAGGGAGTTAGATGTGGCCCATATGGCTAAGGGGATCAGGGGGTATTGGGAGAAGGCGGGAGTGAGGTACTGAAGTTGCATGATCAGCCATGATCATATTGAATGGCGTGCAGGCTCGAAGGGACGAATGGCCTGCTCCTGCACCTATTTTCTATATTTCTATGTTTCTATGTTTTCCTGTATTAGCTGAGGCATAGAATACAAGAGCAGGGAAGTTATGATAGAATTGTATTAAACACTAGTCAGGCAGCAGCTTGGGTATTGCGGGCAGTTCTTGTCACCACATTATACGAAGGATGCGATTGCACTGGAAAGGGTGCAGAGGAGATTTATGAGGATGTTGCCAGGATTGGAAGATTTTAGCTATGAGAAAAGATTGGATAGGCTGGAACAGAGAAGGCTGAGGGGAGATTTAGTTGAGGTGTATAAAATGATGAGGGGCCTAGAGTGGACAGGAAGGACCTATTTCCCTTAGCAGAGGGATCAATAACCAAGGACAGATTTAAAGTAGTTAGTAGAAGGATTAGAGGGGAAATGAGGACAAATAAATTCACCCAGAGGGTGGTGGGGTCTGGAACACACTGCCTGAAAGGGTGGCAGAGGCAGAAACCCTCATCACGTTTAAAAAGTACTTGTACGTGCACTTAAAAAGCCATAACCTACAGGGCTACAGACCTAGTGCTGGAAGGTGGGATTAGGCTGGGTAGCTCTTTTTCGACTGGCACAGACATGATGGGCCAAATGGCCTCCTTCTGCGTTGTAATTTTCTATAATTCTATGAGACCTTCACCACACAGACTGCAGCAGTTCAAGAAGACGGCTCACCACCACCTTCTCAAGGGCAATTAGGGATGGGCAATTAATGCTGGCCCTGCCACTGAAGTCAATATTTCAAGAATGTGTACTTTAGAAAAATGGGATTTTTGACCCACATGTTCTGATCAAGAGATGACAGAACAGCTCTGGGGAAATCTATTCATCAACTTCAGAGGCTATCTCTCCTTCAGAGGTATCTGAGCTGTGTATCAAGCACCTAGTTGAAATTGTCAACTATCTCTGTGAGTTTGTTATTCATAAGGGTGGAAACTGGAGTAATTCTGAAGTAAAGAAACAACTTATATTTATATAGTACCTTTCATGATCTCAGGACCTCCCAAAGTTCTCTACAGCTGATTAAGTCATTTTTTTGCAGTGTCACCACTGTTGTAGGAAATGCAGCAGCCAATTTGCGCACAGCAAGGTCCCACGAATGCTATGATATAATGATCAGGTAATCTGTTTTTATGATGATAGTTGAGGGATAACTATTGGCCAGGGCATCGGGGAGAACTCCCCTGCTCCTCTTCGAAATAGTGCCATGGGTTTCTTTCATGTCCACATGAGAGGACCATATCTCGAGCTAGAATTTAAAACAAGATTAATTAAAGACAGCAAATAATACAGCGAAGGGCATATGTTTGAGCCTCATGGCTGAGGGAAACAGACAATGATCAGAGCACACAATGTAACTGCGGCATTTTAAACAGCAGCACACGAACAGGTGTAGGCTATTCCGCATGTTCTGTGACTTTTATTCACGACAGGAGCAGTCACTTCAGGTGCAATCGCCTCTTCATTACATCGTCAGGTACCACCAGCAGTGACATTGATTTTTTGAATCATTTTTCGAGATGTGGGCCGTGTGGGGAAAATAATTTCTGGATACTGTTAGATAGGGCGTTGCAGGATTTTGAAACAGCAACAGCAACAAGAATGGGAACAAAGGATTGCGTGTAGACTCCCGATACAGAAAGTCACTGAGGAGGGCTCTGTATTCAAAATGGCCACCAGCACATCATCAGACAATTATAAGTATGTAATTCAGATGAAAACCTTATTTATGGAATGAAAGGCAATGTGGTTTCTATATACAGGTGCATAAATGTGGGCACTCATACGTACCTGCCCCCAAAAATAAGCCAGTTTGTCGGACTCTCAGTCCGAATCAATATGTAAAATTGATTTATTTTGTTCTATATCGGAGTGTAGACATTATTCCTACTGTGTATCGGAGTGTAGACTCTCTATTCCTGTTCTGCATTGGAGTGTAGACATTATTCCTGCTCTGTATCGGAGTGAAGACACTCTATTCCTGCTCTGTATCGGAGTGTAGACTCTCTATTCCTGCTCTATATTGGAGTGTAGACTCTCTATTCCTGCTCTGTATCGGAGTGTAGACTCTATTCCTGCTCTGTATCGGAGTGTAGACTCTCTATTCCTGCTCTGTATCCGAGTGTAGACTCTCTATTCCTGCTCTGTATTGGAGTGTAGACTCTCTATTCCTGCTCTGTAATGGAGTGTAGACTCTCTATTCCTGCTCTATATCGGAGTGTAGACTCTCTATTCCTGCTCTGTATCGGAGTGTAGACTCACTATTCTTGCTCTATATCGGAGTGTAGACTCTCTATTCCTGCTCTGTATCGGAGTGTAGACTCACTATTCCTGCTCTATATCGGAGTGTAGACTCTATTCTTGCTCTGTATCGGAGTGTAGACTCACTATTCCTGCTCTATATCGGAGTGTAGACTCTCTATTCCTGCTCTGTATCGGAGTGTAGACTCTATTCTTGCTCTGTATCGGAGTGTAGACTCTCTATTCCTGCTCTATATTGGAGTGTAGACTCTCTATTCCTGCTCTGTAATGGAGTGTAGACTCTTTGAGGGAGAAATTCGGTCGGGCCTCTGTTGCGGCGTTAATCCAGGCGGAGCGGTAATTTTAGCGCCTTGAAAATGTTTGCGCCTCCCGCCCAGAAATTCATCCGATTCAGTCGAAGAGCTGATGGGGACGCTAAATCAGCCATTGCACACCAGAGCTGGGGCGATGATAACGAAAGTTTGGTAGGTACATTTTGCGGGCCCATTGCGCCTGCATGGAACTCTGCATCAGATCCTGGTAAAAATGACTCTTAAAGGCGTAGCATAGTAATGCATCGATTAAAGTTTTCAAATCCACTTGTTTTGAATCTGTCTGCCGCTGCAGACTGGGAGGCTCACGCACCGTGCTGTGTGTAAACCTTGCACTGACTGTGACCTCCCAGGGAAGCGCTTCCTCATCCCTTTAAGTAGCCGCCAGTTAACGACTCTGCAAGCCCGTACCGACTGTTTTCCCAGACGTTGTTATTGGCAGGCACACCAAATTTACCGACCAGGGCGCAAGCGCGGGCGTTGCACCAGAATTAGGTCATGATTGGGGTGATCGTCAGCAGCCAGGCGCTAATGGTTTGCACCATCGGTGAGCCACTCATGAATTTTCGATCGGGGCGTTAATAGCTGTGTGCTCGGTCGCTAAGCTCTAACGCTCCCATTAATGCCCTCTCTGGCCGCTATCCTAGTCTATAGACAACCGAGAATCCAGTGCTCTATTCCTTTTCTGTCTTGGAGTGCAGACTCTATACCTGTTCGTTCTTGGAGTACTGGCTCTTTGCGCTGCTTTGTAATAGAGTGTAGACTCTGTATGGCTACGTTGTTGTTCAATTGTATTCTTTCTTTTACTGTACTCGGAACGGTGTATCCTAAAAAGAGGAACCATATTTCACATCTTAAAGTTGATTGAGGGATAAATATTGGCCAGGACACCGGGGAGAACTCCCTTGCTCGTCTTCAAAATAGTGCCGTGGAATCTTTCACCTGAGAGAGCAGTCGGGTCCTCGGTTTAACTTCTCATGCAAAAGACAGCACCTCCGACAGTGCAGCACCCCCTCAGCACTGCACTGGGAGGATCAGCCTGGATTTCTGTGCTCAAGTCTCTGGAGTGGGACTTGAACCCACAGCCTTCTGACTCAGGTGAGTGTGCTGCCCACTGAGCCACAGCTGACACTTGACGGATGACCCTGGTTAAGATCTGCTATTATTTCTAGACTACTGCAAGTTGCATTGCCTGCATTTGAGCAGAAGGCTGTGGCTCAGCTCTCTGCATGACTCAGACTTTCCTCTAAATCCTTCCCCTTGCAGCTTTGCTCTGATTCCGCACTGTGTGGCTGATTCATGCAGAATGCAGCTTATCATGAATAATTTGCTCAGCTCTTGTGGTACAGACTGCAGTACAACCTACAAATGTCCCAGACACCGGATGTGTGCTTTCAACACGCTGTAAGATATAGCAGGGGGGAGTGGGACTAATTGGATCGTTCTTTCAAAGAGCCGGCACAGGAACAAGGGGCAAAATGGCCTCCCTTTCTGTGCTGTAAGATTCTAGGATAGGTCACTGCTTTATGTTCCAAATTGTATCGTGCTCTGGATAATGTTTTGGAATTCATCAGCTACATCTTAATGTCATATCCAAGGTCTCTCAGAAGCCATCCATGTCATCTCTCTTCAATATTCTGGGCAGGTCAGATTTGCAGCGTAGGAATGAGTTATGTGTTCAGCCAAGATAGAATCATAGAATCGTTTCAGCACAGAAGGAGGCCATTCAGCCCGTCGAGCCCGTGCTGGCTCTCTGCAAGAGCACTTCAGCCAGTCCCACTCCCCCGCCCTTTCCTCGTACCCCTACAATTTATTTTCCTTCAGGTACTTATCCAATTCCCTTTTGAAAGCCGTGATTGAGTCTGCCTCCACCACCCTCTCAGGCAGTGCATTCCAGATCCTAACCACTCGCTGCGTAAAAAAGTTTTTCCTCGTGTCGCCTTTGGTTCTTTTGCCAATCGCCTGAAATCTGTGTCCCTCTGCTTCTCGACCCTTCCGCCCATGGGAACAGTTTCTTTCTATCTACTCGTGTCTTGACCCCCTCATGATTTTGAACACCTCGATCAAATCTCCTCTCAACCTTCTCTGCTCCAAGGAGAACAACCTCAGCTTCTCCAGTCTATCCACGTAACTGAAGTCCCTCATCCCTGGAACCATTCTCGTCAATCTTTTCTGCACCCTCTCTAAGGTCTTCACAAGATAGTTGACATTTATATATATTCGGTGAATGGAAATCGTTCCTCTGGAAGTAGATTCTGGGCAGTGCATGTGGTCAGTCAAATATATCCAGAGCCCAATTGTGGCGTAGAATCTGAATGAAAGTTAAGGAAATTAAGTATTTGAAAATCATCTTTAGAGCATCGGAACAGGACTAGGCCATTCAGCCCCTCGAGCCCGTTCCGCCATCAATGAGATCATGGCTGATCTGTGACCTAACTCCCTAAACACGCCTTTGGACCATATCCCTTAACACCTTTGGTTAACAAAAATCTCAGATTTACAATTAACAATTGATCGAACATCAACTGCCGTTTGCAGAAGAGAGTTCCAAACCTCTACCACCCTCCGTGTGTAGAAGTGTTTCCTAACTTCCTGAAAGGTCTGGCTCTAATTTTTAAATTATGCCCCCTAGCCCTAGACTCCCCAATCAACAGAATAGTCTCTCTCTATCTACCCTATCTGTTAATATCTTGAAAACTTTGATCAAATTACCACGTAACCTTCTAAATTCCAGGGAATACAACCCTAGTTTGTGTAATTTGATAGAGTGATGAAGTGTATCTGTGATCTCTTTGAATTACGTTGACATAATGGATATGTGAAATGACCCTGGAAGAGGACAGTTACATAGAACTCCAGGGTAGTTTCACAACTTAAAATGATGCAGTGATGATCTCACGGGGTGATTAGGTCTATGTCCAAATATAGGCATCTCTGCTACGGTAAAAATATTTGGTTCTTCACCAGTGATTTTTTTCTGAAAGGATAATGCCTCGCCCCCTCAGAGTCTCATGCTCCTTATGCTGAGCTCTGCTGCCTTATGGCCATAACTGTCCAAAACAGATACATTAGTCGCACAAAACAATGCTGGTACTGTATGCACCTGTGAGTATGCTCACGGGTTTGTAGAGCTGTTGCATTGTGAGTGGCATAGCCAGTCACGTGATGGTCACAAGACTTAATGAAGCCCCAGTCAGTTGGGTTTAGGTCAGCCATGATGAGGTATGCAGTTGTGAGCCCAGTGGATGAAAGTGGTGTCCTTGTACACGAATCACTGAAAGTTGACATGCAGGTACAGCAAGCAATTAAGAAAGCAAATGATATGTTGGCCTTTATTACAAGAGGATTTGAGTATAAGAGTAAAGACATCTTATTGCAATTGTATAGGCCCTGGTGAGACAACACCTGGAGTATTGTGTGCAGTTTTGGGCTCCTTACCGAAGGAAGGATATACTTGCTATTGAGGGAGTGCAACAAAGGTTCACCAGACTGATCCCTGGGATGGGGGGGATTGTCTTGTGATGAGAGATTGAGTAGACTAGGCCTATATTCTCTAGAGTTTAGAAGAATGAGAGGTGCATGAAACACAAAAAGTTAGTATGCAGGTACAGCAAATAATCAGGAAGGCAAATGGAATGTTGGCCTTTATTGCAAGGGGGATAGAATATAAAATCAGAGAAGTCCTGCTACAACTGTACAGGGTATTGGTGAGGCCACACCTAGAGTACTGCGTACAGTTTTGGCCTCTGTATTTAAGGAAGGATTGGAGGCTGTTCAGAGGTTCACAATGTTGATTCCGGAGACGAGGGGCTTGACTTATGAAGATAGGTTGAGTATGTTGGGTCTCTACTCATTGGAGTTCAGAAGAATAAGAGGTGATCTTATCAAAGCATATAAGATAATGAGGGGGCTCGACAAGGTGGATGCAGAGAGTATATTTCCACTCATAGGGGAAACTAAAACTAGGGGGCATAGTCTCAGAATAAGGAGCTGCCCATTTAAAACTGAAATGAGGAGAAATTTCTTCTCTCAAAGGGTTGTAAATCTGTGGACTTCTCTGCCCCAGAGAGCTGTGGAGGCTGGGTCATTGAATATATTTAAGGCGGAGATAGACAGATTTTTGATCGATGTTCTTATGGTCTTATTGAAACATACAAAATTTTTACAGGTCTTGACAAGGTAGATGCAGGGAGGATGTTTCCCCTGGGCTGGGGAGTCTAGAACCAGGGGTCACAGTCTCAGAATAAGGGGTCGACCATTTAGGACTGAGATGTGGAGGAATTCCTTCACTCAGAGGGTGGTGAATCTTTGGAATTCTCTACCCCATAGGGCTGTGGAGGCTCAGTCTTTGAGTATATTCAAGACGGAGATTGATAGATTTTTGAATATTAAGGGCTATGGGGACAGTGCAGGAAAGTGGAGTTGAGGTAGAAGATCAGCCACAATCTCATTGAATGGTGGAGCAGGCTCAAGGGGCCGAATGGCCTACTCCTGCTCCTAATTCTAATGTTCTTATATTCTTATGCAATTGTGAGCCCAGTGGATGAACTGGTAATGTGCAGTGTGATTGTAAAACCTTTGCTAATAAACCAACCAGTTCTTAATAACAATGTGTTGTTAGGAATTCTTAAGCAAAGAATCCATGAAGCAAATACATTACTCCCTCTAACATGGCTGGAGGATTTGGGGTGTAGAACAGGTGTTCACCCTTGCTGGACTTGTAACTCACGGGTACACGTTTGTGACATTGGTGTTTGACAAGATTAATAATTATCTGTCTTTGTTTGGTAAGATACACCCCTTAAACATTGTGGCAGTTGTGCCAGATGCAGAGTGAATGCTCAGAAAGCTACAGTGTCATTCGTACCAATCGGGTAGCTCCACTACTGCAAAGATACGCCCACCCAACACGCTTTACCGCCCACTCCCACTCTGATCTCTCCGTCCTCAGCCTCCTACACTGTTCCAGTGAAGCTCAACGCAAGCTCGAGAAACAGCACCTCATCTTTCGATTCAGCACTTTACAGCCTTCTGGACTCAACATCGAGTTCAACAATTTCAGAGTGTAACCGCCCCCATATTGTTTTCCCTTTTATTTTTTACAAAACCCCTCCCCCATTTTTTTCTCCTTCCCACGGCGGTTGGTGATGATTCCGCCATTCACACCCTCTCTAGACGCATCTTTTGTTTCTTAGCTTGTCCCATTACCATCTCATTTTTGCCCATTGCCCCTTTTGTCTCTCTAATCTCTCCTGCCTTCCACCCGATCATAGACCTTCCCTTTTGTTCTTTCCTCCCCTCCCCCTTTCCCTGCACCTGCACTTCCTGAAGAACCTGTTATATCACGAACTTTCCCAGTTCTGACGAAGGGTCATCGACCCGAAACGTTAACTCTGTTTCTCTCTCCACAGATGCTGCCCGACCCGCTGGGATTTCCAGCATTTTCTGTTTTTATTTCAGATCCCAGAATCCGCAGTATTTTGCTTTTGTGTGCTTTACACTGGGATTTGTTTTTGAGGGCGTGCTCCTCCCATATTATCGGATTCGAATTCGCAAACCTCTTGCCAATGACTCAGAATCTGCAATGGATCAAACCCCTTCCCATTCACTCCCACTGTTTACATTCTAATGGAGCAACCCTTTCCCATTTACTCCCACTGTTACATTCCAATGGAACAACCCTTTCCTATTCACTCCCACTGTTACATTCCAAAGAACCAAACTCCTTCCCATTCACTCCCACTGTTACATTCCAATGGACCAAACTCCTTCCCATTTACTCCCACTGTTACATTCTAATGGACCAACCCTTTCCCATTCACTCCCGCTGTTACATTCTAATGGACCCAAACTCCTTCCCATTCACTCCCACTGTTACATTCCAAAGAACCAAACTCCTTCCCATTCACTCCCACTGTTACATTCTAATGGACCAACCCCTTCCCATTCATTCCCACTGTATTGCATTCCAATGGACCCAAACCCCTTCCCATTCACTCCCACTGTTACATTCCAATGGACCAAACACCTTCCCATTCATTCCCACTGGATTGCTTTTCAATTCTAAAGTGGGTGCACGAACAGAGAGACCTCTGGGTGCATGTACATAAATCGTTGAAGGTGGCAGGGCAGGTTGCGAAAGCGGTTAAAAAAGCATATGGGATCCTGGGCTTCATAAATAGAGGCATAGAGTACAAAAGCAAGAAAGTTATCATGAACCTCTATCTGATAATACTGCCGTGAAGCACCTTGGGACATTTCACTATGGTAAAGGTGCTATATAAATATACGTTCTTGTTGTTTAAAACACTGGTTCACCCTCAACTGGAGTATTGTGTCCAATTCTGGGCAACCACACTTTAGGAAGGATGTGAAGGCCTTAGCGAGGGAGCAGAAACAATTTATAAGAATGGCTCCAGGGATGAGGGACTTCAGTGACGTGGATATACTGGAGAAGCTGGGGTTGTTCTCCTCGGAGCAGAGAAGGTCGAGAGGAGATTTGATCGAGGTGTTCAAAATCATGAGGGGTCTGGACAGAGTAGATAGGGAGAAACTGTTCCCATTGGTGGAAGGGTCGAGAACCAGAGGGACACAGATTTAAGGCGATTAGTAGAAGAATCAAAGGTAATGGGACTGGCTGAAGAGAGCCGGCACGGGCTCGACGGGCCGAATGGCCTCTTTCTGTGCTGCAACTATTCTATGATTCTACGGCCTGTACAGCATCAGCGATTCATTGCCAAATGGTGTTGAGAGGCAGCCCGATCATCCGGAAATCAGACTGTGTTCCAGTTTATAATAAAAACAGAAAATTCTGGAAATCCCAGCGGGTCAGGCAGTCTCTGTGGAGAGAGAAACAGAGTTAACGTTTCAGGTCGATGACCCTTTCGTCAGAAGTGACGAATGTTCGAATAGAACGGATTCTTCAGCACTGAAAGGGGGAGGGGAGGAAAGAACAAAAGGGAAGGTCTGTGATAGGGTGGAAGACAGGAGAGATTAGAGAGACACAAGGGATGTTGGGCCGACTTGCGATGGTGATGGCAGCAGTTAGAAAAAGGTTAGTCTTGATAGGGTGTGAATGGCGGAATGATTAGCAGATGCCACTGGAAACAGAGAGAGAAAAAAAAATATTTAAGATCTGGGTAGGGGTTAAAAGAAAAGTTGGAATGGGAGGACAATAGGGGCAGGGGTTACGGTCTGAAATTGTTCAACTCGATGTTGAGTCCAGAAGGCTGTAAAGTGCCTAAACGAAAGATGAGGCGCTGTTCCTCGAGCTTGCGTTGAGCTTCGTTGGAACAGTGTAGGAGGCCGAGGACGGAGAGGTCGGAGTGGGAGTGGGAGCGGGGAATTAAAGCGACAGGCGACCGGAAGCTCGGGGGGTCACGCTTACAGACTGAACGGAGGTGTTCCCCAAAGCGGTCACCCCAATCTACGCTTGGTCTCCCCAGTGTAGAGGGGACCACATCGTGAGCAGCGAATACAGTATATTAAATAAAGCAGTACAAGTAAATTGCTGTTTCACCTGGAAGGAGTGTTTGGGGCCTTGGACAGTGGGAAGGGAGGGGGTACAAGGGCAGGTGTTGCATCTCCCGCGGCTGCACGGGAAGGTGCCGTGGGAAGGGGAGGGGGGTGCTGGGGGTGACTGCGGAATGGACCAGGGTGTCGTGGAGGGAGCGGTCCCTTCGGAACGCTGAGAGGGGAGGGGAGGGGAGGGGATGATGTGATTGGTGGTGGGATCACGCTGGAGGTGACAGAAATGGCGGAGGGTGATCCGTTGAACGTGGATTGCTCCAGTGTATTCTCTTGGCTTTCTTTAGCCGCAGTTGCTGAATCAACGGTTAGGTGGGCCGTGCTGCGCTGTAAGTATTTAGCAGGTGGATATTTTTATCTGCAGTCTCACCAAAGCCTTGATCCATCCTTAATCCTGATTAAGGCCCGGCGTGTCTTTGCAAAGCAGTCTTGCATTTATCAAGATTGATTATTCCTGCCATAAATAGATTCCGCTCGGAGTTTACTCTGGGCTCCAGCTGAAACCGGTTGTTCTCGTGACATTAATAGCACGTTGAAACTGTGCTTCACTTTGTCCTCACCTCTCGCCTGATCCTAACCGCCAATGTTATGGATTGCAAACTATTGTTAAGCAAACTGATTTGAACTCCTCGGTGACCTCTAAAAGAAAGAAGACTGGTGGGAGGCGGGGGTAGGGGGGGCGATATATTCTTTACGACATCACCAACAAACACAACACAAGATGGCTCCAATACATCATGTGACCTTTATTGTATTTACAGCAGCAGTTGCATTATCACAGTAGCCCACTAGGGCAGCTCTATATTACAGCAGGGTGCGAGATTTAGTGTTGGCCGTGGCTTAGTGGGCAGCACTCTCGCCTCTGAGTCAGAAGGTCGTCAGTTCAAGTCCCACTCCAGGAACTTGAGAACAAAAATCTAGGCTGATACTCCCAGTGCAGAGCTGAGGGAGTGCCGCACTGTCGGAGGGGCAGTGCTGAGGGAGCGCCGCACTGTCGGAGGTGCCGTCTTTCGGATGTGACATTAAACTGAAGCCCCGTCTGCTCTCTCAGGTGGATGTCAAAGATCCCACGGCCACTACTTTGAAGAAGAGCAGGGGAAGTTATCTCCGGTGTCCCGGGGCCAATATTTATCCCTCAATCAACATAACAAAAACAGATTATCTGGTCATTATCACATTGCTGTGTGTGGGAGCTTGCTGTGTACAAATTGGCTGCCGCGTTTCACACATTACAACAGTGACTACACTCCAACAGTACATTATTGGTTGTAAAGCGCTTTGAGACATCCGGTGATCATGAGAGGCGCTATATAAGTATTTCTTTTTTTTTTTAGCAGAGGTTTTTAAAATAATGAAGGGATTTGATAAGGTAGACGTAGAGAAGGTGTTTCCACTTGTGGGGGAGACCAGAACTAGGGGCCATAAATATAAGACAGTCACTAATAAATCTAATGGGGAATTCAGGAGAAACTTCTTTACCCAGAGAGTGGTGAGAATGTGGAACTCGTTGCCACAGGGAGTGGTTGAGGCGAATAGTATCGATCTATTTAAGGGGAAGCTGGATAAACACGATGGAGAAAGGAATAGAAGGATGTGGCGATGGGGTTGGTTGAAGCAGAATGGGAGGAAGCTCGAGTGGAGCATAAACACCGACATGGACCAGCCGGGTCTAATGTCCTGTTTCTGTGCCTTACATTCTGTGTAATTCTACGTAAACCCGAGGTGATCCTAAACTCAGCTGTCCATGTCCCGGTTAAGCAACGCCTCGATTTCAAAATTCTCATCCTTATTTTCAAATCCCTCCATGGCCCTCGCCCCTCCCTATCTCTGTAATCTCCTCCAGCCCCACAACCCCCCCGAGATGTCTGCACTCCTCTAATTCTGCCCACTTGAGCATCCCTGATTATAATCGCTCCTCCATCGGTGGCCGTGCCTTCTGTTGCCTGGGCCCTAAGCTGTGGAACTCCCTCCCTAAACCTCTCTACCTCTCTACTTCTCTTTCCTCCTTCAAGACGCTCCTTAAAACCCACCACCTGCGTTAATTTCTCTTTATGCAGCTTGGTGGCAAACCTTTTATCTCATAATCGCTCCTATGAAGCGCCTTGGGACATTTCACTACGTTAAGGGAGCTATATAAATACAAGTTGTCATTGTTGTAAAATTCATTCCCAGAAGGTTTGATTCCCTGGTCTGTGCGGAGTAATCTGGGTAACAGTTCAGGTCCTAGAATCTCTGCCCCCATACCTCACGCCCAAACTCTTTGTTCCTCTGACTCTGGACCTTTGGGCATCATCCGCTCCCCTTGCCCACCATTGGTGGCCTTGCCATTCGACCCATCGTGTCTGTGCCGGGTCTTTGGATCCAATTAGTCCCACTCCTCCTGCCTCTCCACCCGTCCCCTTCCCCGCCCCCCCACCCCCCGCACCCGCTCCGCTCTTTCCCCATAGCCCTGCAAATTTTTCTCTTTCAAGTATTGATCCAATTCCCTTCTGAAAGTTACTATTGAATCTGCTCCCACCGCCCTTTCAGGCAGCGCGTTCCAGATCACAACAACTCGCTGCGTAAAAATAAAACAATTCCTCCCATCTCCCCCTCTGGTTCTTTTCTCAATTACCTTCAATCTGTGTCCTCTGGTTACTGACCCGCCTGCCACTGGGAACGGCTTCTCCCTAGTTACTGTATTAAAATCCCTCATCATTTTGCACACCTCTATTATATCTCCCTTTAAACTTCTCTGCTCGAAGGAAGACAATCCCATTTCCCCCAGTCTCTCCAGTCCCTCATCCCTTCCAATAAATCTTCTACGCAGCATCACCAAGACCTTGACATCCTTCGTAAGTGCGGTGCCCAGAATGCTAAGCAGAGCAGGTCTCCCGTCGTCCTGGTTAACCCTTGCCACTGGACCAAGACCGAGCTCTGTCAAGCCCGTGTGGTGGCTGGTGTGCAATGGTCACCCCACCTTAAAAAAATCCACGCACAGGCATCTTCCACCCCTGGGGTTCAGGCCTGGAATATCGGGTCCTCCACTGAAACAGCAGTGAACTCATCCCTTTTGGTGTGGAATCAAGTCATCCTCGTTCGAGGGACTGCCTATGATGATGATGCCCAGAATTGGACACAACACAATAACTTCCTTGCTTTTGCACTCTCTAATTATAAAGCCATTTGCATTTTAATTTAACCAGCTTTATCGACTCATCCTGCCACATTCAATGATTTTTGTACATGAAAAACAAAGAAACACTTGCATTTATATAGCACCTAACACGATCACTGGACATCTCAAAGCACTTTACAGCCAATGAAGTACTTTTTAGAGTATAGTCACTGTTGTAATAAAAACATAACATAAGAAATAGAAGCAGGAGTCGGCCATTCGGCCCCTCGAGCCTGCTCCGCCATTTAATACGATCATGGCTGATCCGATCATGGACTCAGGTCCACTTCCCCGCCCACTCCCCATAACCCCTTATCGGTTAAGAAACTGTCTATCTCTGTCTTAAATTTATTCAATGTCCCAGCTTCCACAGCTCTCTGAGGCAGCGAATTCCACAGATTTACAAGAGAGAAGAAATTTCTCCTCATCTCAGTTTTAAATGGGTGGCCCCTTATTCTAAGATCGTGCCGTCTAGTTCTAGTCTCCCCCATCAGTGGAAACAGCCTCTCTGCATCCACCTTGTCAAGCCCCCTCATAATCTTATATGTTTCGATAAGATCACCTCTCATTCTTCTGAATTCCAATGAGTAGAGGCCCAACCTACTCAACTTTTCCTCAGAAGTCAACCCCTCATCCCCAGAGTCAACCGAGTGAACCTTCTCTGAACTGCCTCCAAAGCAAGTATATCCTTTCGTAAATATGGAAACCAAAACTGCGCGCAGTATTCCAGGTGTGGCCTCACCAATACCCTGTACAACTGTAGAAAGACTTCCCTGCTTTTATACTCCATCCCCTTCGCAATAAAGGCCAAGATACCTTCCTGATCACTTGCTGTACCTGCATACTATCCTTTTGTGTTTCATGCACAAGTACCCCCAGGTCCCGCTGTACTGCGGCACTTTGCAATCTTTCTCCATTTAAATAATAACTTGCTCTTTGATTTTTTTTCTGCCAAAGTGCATGACCCCACACTTTCCAACATTATACTCCATCTGCCAAATTTTTGCCCACTCACTTAGCCTGTCTATGTCCTTTTCCAGATTTTTTGTGTCCTCCTCACACGTGGCTTTTCCTCCCATCTTTGTATCATCAGCAAACTTGCCGACATTACACTCGGTCCCTTCTTCCAAGTCGTTAATATAGATTGTAAATAGTTGGGGTCCCAGCACTGATCCCTGCGGCACCCCACTAGTTACTGGTTACCAACCAGAGAATGAAACATTTATCCCGACTCTCTGTTCTCTGTTAGTTAGCCAATCCTCTATCCATGCTAATATATTACCCCCAACCCCGTGAACTTTTATCTTCTGCAGTAACCTTTTATGTGGCACCTTGTGGGAAACACGGCAGCTAATTTGTTAACGGCAAATAGCAATGTGATAATGACCAGATAATCTGTTTCAATGATGTTGATTGAGGGATAAATATTGGCCCCAGGACACCGGGGGCACTCCCCTGCTCTTCTTTGAAATAGTGCCACAGGACTTTTTACATCCATCTGAGAGAGCAGACGGGACCTCGGTTTGATGTCTCATGTGAAAGACGGCACCTCCGACATTGCAGCACTCCCTCAGCACTGCCCCTCCGACAGTGCAGCACTCCCTCAGCACTGCCCCTCCAACAGTGCAGCACTCCCTCAGTACCGCCCCTCCGACAGTGCAGCACTCCCTCAGCACTGTCCCTCCGACTGTGCGGCACTCCCTCAGCACTGCCCCTCCGACAGTGCAGCACTTCCTCAGTACCGCCCCGCTGACAGTGCAGCACTCCCTCAGCACTGCCCCTCCGACAGTACAGCGCTCCTTCAGTACTGCCCCTCCGACAGTGCGGCACTCCCTCAGCACTGCCCCTGGGGTCACAGTCTAAGGATAAGGGGTAAGCCATTTAGGACCGAGATGAGGAGAAACTTCTTCACTCAGAGAATTGTGAACCTGTGGCATTCTCTACCGCAGAGAGTTGTTGAGACCAGTTCGTTAGATATATTCAAAAGGGAGTTAGATGTGGCCCTTACGACTAAAGGGATCAAGGGGTATAGAGAGAAAGCAGGAATGGGGTATTGAAGTTGCATGATCAGATTGAATGGTGGTGCAGGCTTGAAGGGCTGATTTGCCTACTCCTGCACCTATTTTCTATGTTTTCTATGTTTCCGACAGTGCAGCGCTCCCTCAGTACTGCCCCTCCAACAGTGCAGCGCTCCCTCAGTACTGCCCCTCCGACAGTCCAGCGCTCCCTCAGCACTGCCCCTCCGACAGTGCGGCGCTCCCTCAGCACTGCCCCTCCGACAGTGCGGCGCTCCCTCAGTACTGCCCCTCCAACAGTGTGGTGCTCCCTCAGTACTGCCCCTCCGACAGTGCGGCACTCCCTCGGTACCGCTCCTCCGACAGTGCGGCGCTCCCTCAGTACTGCCCCTCCGACAGTGCAGCGCTCCCTCGGTACTGCCCCTCCAACAGTGCGGCGCTCCCTCAGTACTGCCCCTCTGACAGCACGGCACTCCCTCAGCACTGCACTGGGAGTGTCGGCCTAGATTTATGTGCTCAAGTCCCTGGAGTGAGACTCGAACGCACAAACTTCTGACTCAGAGGCGAGAGTGCTGCCCACGGAGCCCCGGCTGAAACTGGAGCCCCCAGGTCCCTCTGTTCCTGCACCCACCTGTTTTTCCTCTAAAACATTAATGCCCGTGTTCTTTCCCGACCGGCACAGAATCCTCGAGAAGCGGCAGAATGCCGGGGAGACCATCGAGCTGACCGAGGAGGGCCGAGCGGTGGGAGTGCCGGAGAAGCAGAAGCCTATCCTGGATTGCACCTGCTTCGGGCTGCCGAAGCGTTACCTCATCGCCATGATGAGCGGCCTGGGCTTCTGCATCTCCTTCGGGATCCGCTGCAATCTGGGGGTGGCCATTGTCAGCATGGTCAACAACAACACCGTCTACAAGAATGGGAAGCTGGTCATGGAGGTAGGAGGAGGCCGGCTACAGCAACAGCAATGTGCATTTATATAGCGCCTTTTAACGCAGTCAAAACCTCCCATGGCGCTTGACATGGGCGTTATCAAACAAAATTTGACACCGAGCCGCATAAGGAGATAATTAGGACAGGCGACCAAAAGCTGGGTCAAAAAGGTAGGTTTTTAAGGAGCGTCTCGAAGGAGGTGCGAGAGATGGAGAAGGAATTCCAGAGTTTAGGGCCCACAGACAGCGTAAGGTGGTGGAGTGAATGTGGAGCGAATAAAATCAGAGATGCGCAGGGGAACAGAGTTGGAGGAGCGTAGAGATCTCGGGGGGTTGTGGGGCTGGAGGAGATTACAGAGATAGGGAGGGGTGAGGGCCATGGAGGGATTTGTAAACAAGGATGATAATTTTGAAATTGAGGTGTTGCTTAACCGGGAGCCAATGTAGGTCAGTGAGCACAGGGGGTGATGGGTGAGCGGGACTTGGTGCGAGTTAGGACACGGGTCAGCGAGCACAGGGGGTGATGGGTGAGCGGGACTCGGTGCGAGTTAGGACACGGGGCAGCGAGCACAGGGGGTGATGGGTGAGCGGGACTTGGTGCGAGTTAGGACACGGGTCAGCGAGCACAGGGGGTGATGGGTGAGCGGGACTCGGTGCGAGTTAGGACACGGGGCAGCAAGCACAGGGGGTGATGGGTGAGCGGGACTCGGTGCAAGTTAGGACACGGGGCAGCGAGCACAGGGGGTGATGGGTGAGCGGGACTCGGTCAGAGTTAGGACACGGGGCAGAAGAATTTTGGATGAGCTCAAGTTTATGGAGGGCGAAAGGTGGGATACAGGCCAAGAGAGCAATGGAATAGTCAAGCCTAGAGGTAACAAAGGGCTAGTGTTTCAGCAGCGGATGAGCTGAGGCAGGGGTAGAGACGAGTCATGTTACGGAGGTGGAAGAAGGCGGTTTTGGTGATGGGAGAGGATATGAGGTGATGGGGTCAGAAGATCAGCTCAGGGTCACAGAGGACCACAAGGTTACAAACGGTCTGGTACACTGGGATGGGATGCATATTACCCTTGGGTCTATGGAATTCTCTGCCCCAGTGGAGGCTGGGTCATTGAATATATTTAAGAAGGAGAAAGACAGATTTTTGAGCGACAAGGGAATAAAGGGTTATGGGGAGCGGGAAGGGAAGTGGAGCTGAGTCCATGATCAGATCGGCCATGATCTTATTGAATGGCGGAGCAGGCTCGAGGGGCCGTATGGCCTACTCCTGCTCCTATTTCTTATGTTCTTATGTCCTCAATCTGATTGGCTTGTCAAAATAGTCACATTGAATCCCTTCCATATTTCCTTAGAGCAGAGAAGGTTGAGAGGAGATTTGATCGAGGTGTTCAAAATCATGAGGGGTCTGGACAGAGTAGAGAGAGAGAGAGAAACTGTTCCCATTGGTGGAAGGGTGGAGAACCAGAGGACACAGATTTAAGGCGATTGGCAGAAGAACCAAAGACGACACGAGGAAAAATTTTTTTTGCGCAGCGAGTGGTTAGGATCTGGAATGCGCTGCCTGAGAGGGTGCTGGAGGCAGACTCAATCGCGGCTTTCAAAAGGGAGATGGATAAGTACCTGCAGGAAAAAAAATGGCAGGGCAACGGGGAAAGGGCGGGGGGAGTGGGACTGGCTGAGGTGCTCTTGCAGAGAGCCGGCACGGGCTCGACGGGCCGAATGGCCTCCTTCTGTGCTGTAACCGTTCTGTGGTTCCATTCTATGATTTACCGAGATGGGCACAGCTTGTGAGGTACAAAGTGAGAGCAGTTAATGCCGGGGAAATGGAACATTTTCCACTATTTTGATCCTAACTTTGAATCAGTATATGTCACCGCACCCTCCCATTGGCTGATCCCACACATTGTACGTGGATTTGCTTTTCAAACTGCAGCCCCCCCACCTCCCTCCGGCACCCCCCCCCTCACCCACCAAACTTATGGGATCCCCTAGATATTAAACTTCTGTTCATCTGTGAGGCGATATCTGCACCCTTCTGTGCTTATTAATTTAGGACAGGCGGGTGTGTCGATAATTGTGAAGCATCCCTGTGTCAATATTTGCTGACGGTCCCCAGGAATGTGTTAGTATTTACAGGGGGGGGTCCCCGGGAGTCTGTCAGTATTTACAGGGGGGGTCCCCCGGAGTGTGTCAGTATTTACAGGGGTTCTCCGGGAGTGTGTCATAATTTACAGGGGGGTCCCCGGGAATGTGTCAGTATTTATTGGGGTTCCACGGGAGTGTGCCAGTATTTACAGGGAGTCCCCGGAAGTGTGTCAGTATTTACAGGGGGCCTCCGGGGGTGTGCTAGTATTTACAAGGGGTCCCCGGGAGTGTGCCAGTATTTACAAGGGTCGCTGGCAGTGTGTCAGTATTTAAAAGGGGGTCCCCGGGAGTGTGTCAGTATTTACAAGGGGGTCCCCGGGAGTGTGTCAGTATTTACAGAGGGTTGCTGGGAGTGTGTCAGTATTTACTGAGGTTCCCCGGGAGTGTGTCAATATTTACAGGGGTCCCCGTGAGTGTGTCAGCATTTACAGGGGCTCCCCGGGAGTGTGTCAGTATTTACAGGGGTCCCCGTGAGTGTGTCAGTATTTACAGGGGCTCCCCGGGAGTGTGTCAGTATTTACAGGGGGTCCCCGGGAGTGTGTCAGTATTTACAGGGGTCGCTGGGAATGTGTCAGTATTTCCAGGGGTCCCCGGGAGTGTGTCAGTATTTACAGGGGTCGTTGGGAGTGTGTCAGTATTTGCAGGGGCTCCCCGGGAGTGTGTCAGTATTTGCAGGGGCTCCCCGGGAGTGTGTCAATATTTACAGGGGTCCCCGGGAGTGTGTCAGTATTTCCAGGGGTCCCCGGGAGTGTGTCAGTATTTACAGGGGTCGTTGGGAGTGTGTCAGTACTTGCAAGGGCTCCCCGGGAGTGTGTCAATATTTACAGGGGTCCCTGGGAGTATGTCAGTATTTCCAGGGGTCCCCGGGAGTGTGCCAGTATTTACAGGGGATCCCCGGGAGTGTGTCAGTATTTACAGGGGTTACTGGGAGTGTGCCAGTATTTACAGGGGATCCCCGGGAGTGTGTCAGTATTTACAGGGGATCCCCGGGAGTGTGTCAGTATTTACAGGGGGGTCCCTGGAGTGTGTCAGTATTTACAGGGGTTACTGGGAGTGTGCCAGTATTTACTGGGGGTCGTTGGGAGTGTGTCAGTATTTACAGGGGGGTCCCTGGAGTGTGTCAGTATTTACAGGGGTTACTGGGAGTGTGCCAGTATTTACAGGGGATCCCCGGGAGTGTGTCAGTATTTACAGGGGGTCCCCGGGATTGTGCCAGTATTTACAGGGGATTCCCGGGAGTGTGTCAGTATTTACAGGGGGTCATTGGGAGTGTGCCAGTATTTACTGGGGGTCGCTGGGAGTGTGCCAGTATTTACAGGGGGTCCCAGGAGTGTGCCAGTATTTACAGGGGTTGCTAGGAGTGTGCCAGTATTTACAGGGGGGTCCCAGGTGTGTGCCAGTATTTACAGGGGGGTCCCAGGAGTGTGCCAGTATTTACTGGGGGTCGCTAGGAGTGTGCCAGTATTTACTGGGGGTCGCTGGGAGTGTGCCAGTATTTACAGGGGGGTCCCAGGAGTGTGCCAGTATTTACAGGGGTCCCCGGGAGTGTGCCAGTATTTGAAGGCGATCGCTGGGACTGTAACACGATTTTAAGTGGGTCCCTGCACTAAGGTTTGGAAATCCCTGTTTAACATTGATTGTTGAAAATGTAGCACACAGAAGGAGGCCATTCGGCCCGTCGAGCCTGTGCAGGTTCTTTGAAAGGGCAGTCGTGCTCAGTCCCACACCCCCGCTAATGGTTCCACAATCATAGAATCATAGAAGTTTACTGCACAGAAGGAGGCCATTCGGCCCATCGTGTCCACGCCGGCCGACAAAGGGCCACCCAGCCTACTCCCACTTTCCAGCTCTCGGTCCGTAGCCCTGTAGGTTACGGCACTTCAAGTGCACATCCAGGTACTTTTTAAATGTGATGAGGGTTTCTGCCTCTACCACCCTTTCAGGCAGTGAGTTCCAGACCCCCACCACCCTCTGGGGGATAACATTCCCCTCAAAACCCCTCTAAACCTCCAATCAATTAATTTAAATCTATGCCCCCTTTTTGACCCCTCTGCTTAGGGAAATATGTCTTTCCTATCCACTCTATCCAGGCCCCTCATAATTTTATACACTTCAATTAGGTCTCCCCTCAGTCTCCTCTGTTCCAAAGAAAACAGACCCAGCATTTCCAATCTTTGCTCGTAGCTAAAATTCTCCAGTCCTGGCAGCATCCTCGTAAATCTCCTCTATACCCTCTCTTGTGCAATCATACCTTTCCTGTAATGTGGTGACCAGAACTGCATGCAGTACTCTAGCTGTGGCCTAACTAGTGTTTATACAGTTCAAGCATAACCTCCCTGCTCTTATATTCTATGCCTCGGCCAATAAAGGCAAGTATCCCGTATGCCTTCTTAACTACCTTATCTACCTGGCCTGCTACCTTCAGGGATCTGTGGACCTGCACTCCAAGGTCTTTCTGTTCCTCTCCACGTCTCAGTGTCCTACCATTTATTGTGTATTCCCTTGCCTTGTCAGCCCTCCTCAAATGCATTACCTCACACATTACCTTAAATGCATAACTTCTCCGGATTGAGTTCCATTTGCCACTGTTCTGCTCACCTCATTAATCCATTGACATCTTCCTGCAGTCTACAGCTTTCTTCTTCATTATCAACCACACAAACGTCTTAATACTCCCTAAATTCAAGTCTAAATCATTGATTATATACCACAAAAACCAAAGTGCTGAGCCCTGTGGAACCCCACTGGAAACAGCCTTCCAGTTACAAAAAAATACCCATCAACCATTACCCTTTGCTTCCTGCCTCTGAGCCAATTTTGGATCCAACTTGCCACTTTGTCCTGGACCCCATGGGCATTGACTTTCGTGACCCGTCTGCCATGTGGGAGCTTATCAAAAGCCTTGCTAAAATCCATATAGACTGCATCAAACGCACTACCCTCATCGACCCTCCTTGTTACCGCCTCAAAAAATTCCATCAAGTTAGTCAGACACGACCTTCCCTTAGCAAATCCATGCCGACTGTCCTTGATTAATCCATGTCTTTCTAAATGAAGATTTATCCTGTCCCTCAGAATTTTTTTCCAATAATTTTCCCACCACCGAATATAAGCAAATCTCAATTGTCTCCGGGAAAGATTTATTTTTTCATTAATGTCTGACGCTGTCACTGGTGCAATTTATTGGAGCAATTCTTTGCTGAAAATACCTCTGATGGCTTCATTCATTCATGTGCTGGGTTTTGCCTTGTTGAATCCAAGTGACTCTGCAATTTTCTTTCGCCTAAGGCAACTTCACAGAAGCAGCAAGGTGCCTGAATAAGCTGCCGAGAATAGGTGGTGCTAATGTGCAAACTCTCAATTGAGAGGTATTTCCTCAGGAGAGATGTGCACAGGCTATTAGTTATACAGAGAGAGACAGGAAACTAGGAAAACTGGGATTATTCTCCTTCAAACAGAGAAGGAAGGAAGGAAGGAAGGAAGAAAGAAAGAAAGAAAGAAAGAAAGAAAGAAAGGAAGGAAGGAAGGAAGGAAGGAAGGAAGGAAGAAAGACAGACTTGCATTTATATAGCGCCTTTCACAACCACCGGACGTCTCAGAGCACATTTACAGCCAATGGGGTATGCTTGGAGTGTAGTCACTGTTATGATATAGGGAATGTAAGCAGGTTATGGGTCAGTAACTACAGATTTAAGGTAATTGGCAAAAGGACCAGAGGGGAGATGAACAATGTTCCCTCTAATTTTTTTTTTGCGCGTGGTCCCTTTAAATTTGTTGCGCGGCATCTTCCAGCGCCGTTAAACGCCCCACTGCGCCTGCACGGGATCTCCCGATTGATGCACGGCCGCATGCCCGCGCACCTTCGGGGTAACATTGGCGACGAGGGCAATTGTTTTTTACGCAGCCATTTGTTGCGATCGGGAACGCGCTGCCTGAAAGTACGGTGACGGTAGATTCAGGCGTAACTTTCAAAGGGGGAATTCGATAAATCTTTGAAAAGTGATAAATTGCAGGACCGTGGGGAAAGAGCGGGGAGTGGGACTAATCGGATCGCTCTTTCAAAGAGCCGACACAGGCACGATGGGCCGAATAGTCTTCTTCTGTGCTGTATGATCCTATGAGACTCATCCCATCAAAACTTTAGACGGGATCACTGAGAAAAGTAGAAGCAGCCACGAGGATACCCACGGTGGCAAAATCATCCGTGGACAGAGAGCTGCACTCCTGTCCCAAGCCTTTCCACAATTGGAGGGTTGAAAGGCATCATTAAATATCCTGGCCCCCACTGGTGAAAGGTCAGTGTGTTAACCTACTCAACCAACCAGTCCCCTCTCATCAGATACCCAGCTAATGTTCCCGCATCACATCAGGATATCCCACAGCCCGTTACAGCCATTGAAGTACTTTTTGAACTGCAGTCACATAGAAACATAGAAACATAGAAAATAGGAGCAGGAGTAGGCCATTCGGCCCTTTGAGCCTGCACCGCCATTCAATAAGATCATGGCCGATCATTCACCTCAGTACGCCTTTCCTGCTTTCTCTCCATACCCCTTGATCCCTTTAGCCGTAAGGGCCATATCCAACTCCCTCTTGAATATATCTAAAAAATTGGCATCACCAACTCTCTGCGGTAGAGAATTCCACAGGTTAACAACTCTCTGAGTGAAGAAGTTTCTTCTGATCTCAGCCCTAAATGGCTTACTCCTTATCCTTAGACTGTGACCGCTGGTTCTCGACTCCCCCAACATTAGGAACATTCTTCCTGCATCTAACCTGTCCAGTCCCGACAGAATTTTATATGTTTCTATGAGATCCCCTCTCATTCTTCTAAATTCCAATGAATACAGGTCCAGTCAATCCAGTCTCTCCTCATATGTCAGTCCTGTCAGTCTGGTGAACCTTCGCTGCACTCCCTCAATAGCAAGAATGTCCTTCCTCAGATTAGGAGACCAAAACTGTACACAATATTCCAGGTGTGGCCTCACCAAGGCCCTGTACAACTGTAGTAAGACCTCCCTGCTCCTATACTCAAATCCCCTAGCTATGAGGGCCAAGATGCCATTTGCCTTCTTCACCACCTGCTGTACCTGCATGCCAACCTTCAATGACTAATGTATCATGACACCCAGGTCTCATTGCACCCACCCCTTTCCTAATCTGCCGCCATACAGATAATATTCTGCCTTCATGTTTTTGCCCCCAAAGTGGATAACCTCACATTTATCTGCCATTCATTTGCCCACTCACCTAACCTGTCCAAGTCACCCTGCAGCCTCTTAGCATCCTCCCCACAGCTCACACCGCCACCCAGCTTAGTGTCATCTGCAAACTTGGAGATATTACTCTCAATTCCTTTATCTAATTCATTAATGTGTATTGTAAAGAGCTGGGGTCCCAGCACTGAGCCCTGCGGCACTCCACTGGTCACTGCCTGCCATTCTGAAAAGGACCCGTTTATCCCGACTCTCTGCTTCCTGTCTGCCAACCAGTTCTCTATCCACGTCAATCCCAATACCATGTGCTTTAATTTTAACACAAATCTCTTGTGTGGGACCTTGTCAAAAACCTTTTGAAAGTCCAAATACACCACATCCACTGGTTCTCCCTTGTCCACTTTACTAGTTACATCCTCAAAAAATTCTAGAAGATTTGTCAAGCATGATCTCCCTTTCATAAATCCATGCTGACTTGGACTAATCCTGTCACTGCTTTCCAAATGCGCTGCTATTTCATCTTTAATAATTAATTCCAACATTTTCCCCACTACTGATGTCAGGCTGACCGGTCTATAATTCCCCGTTTTTTCTCTCCCTCCTTTTTTAAAAAGTGGTGTTATATTAACTACCCACCAGTCCATAGGAACTGATCCAGAGTCGATAGACTGTTGGAAAATGATCACCAATGCATCCACTATTTCTAGGGACACTTCCTTAAGTACTCTGGGATGCAGAGTATCGGGCCCTGGGGATTTATCAGTCTTCAATCCCATCAATTTTCCCAAAACAATTTCCTGACTAATAAGGATTTCCTTCAGTTCCTGCTGTGAGGTAGGAAACGCGGTGGCCAATTTGCGCACAGCAAGCTCCCACAAACAGCAACACGACAATAACCAGATCATCTGTTTTGAGTGATGTTGGTTAAGGGATAAAATATTGGCCCCCAGGACACCTTCAAAATAGTGCCATGGGATCTTTTACGTCCACCCGAGAGACGGGGCAGACGGGGCCTCGGTTTAACATCTCATCTGAAAGGCGGCACCTCCGACAGTGCGGCGCTCCCTCAGTACTGCACTGGGAGTGTCAGCATGGATCATGCGCTCAAGTCCCTGGAGTGGGGACTTGAACCCACGACCTTCTACCTGAGAAGTGAGGGTGCTACCCACTGAGCCACAGCTGGCACCTTCGAAAAGGGGGCATTAAAAAAAGGTCCTAATCCATTTTCTACTTTTTTTCCCCAGAAAGCTCTCTTTAACTGGGACCCGGAAACGGTGGGAATGATTCACGGATCGTTCTTCTGGGGGTACATTGTTACTCAAATCCCAGGTGGCTACATATCCCAGAAATTTGCTGCCAACAGGTAAGAGCTTTTCCAGCGGACAGTTACTCCGGCCTCTCTCAGGTGCGTGGTGCATGAACGGCATTCTCAACACCTCTCCCTGTGCAGCTCCAGAACCTGCAATTATATAGCGCCTTTAACGTACTTAAAAGCCCCAAGGCGCTTCACAAGAGCACAATCAGAAAACAAAATTAACACCAAGACAAAGAAGGAGACATTAGGACAGGGGGACCAAACAGGTAGGTTTTCAGGAACATCTCAAAGAAGGAGAGAGAGGCAGAGCGAATTCCAGAGCTCAGGACCCAGGCAGCTGAAGGCACGGCCACCGATGGTGGGGGGAAGGAAGTCACAGATGCACAAGGGGCTAGAATTGGAGGAGTGCAGCAATCTTGGAGGAATATAGGGCTGGAGGAGGTTACAGACATAGGGAGGGGCAACGCCATTTATTTATTCACAGGATGTGGGAATTCGAGCATTTATTGCCCATCCCTTTTAAGAACATAAGAACATAAGAATTAGGAACAGGAGTAGGCCATCTAGCCCCTCGAGCCTGCTCCGCCATTCAATATGATCATGGCTGATCTGGCCGTGGACTCAGCTCCACTTACCCGCCCGCTCCCCGTAACCCTTAATTCCCTTATTGCTTAAAAATCTATCTATCTTTGACTTGAAAACATTCAATGAGCTAGCCTCAACTGCTTCCTTGGGCAGAGAATTCCACAGATTCACAACCCTCTGGGAGAAGAAATTCCTTCTCAACTCAGTTTTAAATTGGCTCCCCCGTATTTTGAGGCTATGCCCCCTAGTTCTAGTCTCCCCTACCAGTGGAAACAACCTCTCTGCCTCTATCTTGTCTATCCCTTTAATGATTTTAAATGTTTCTATAAGATCACCCCTCATTCTTCTGAACTCCAACGAGTAAAGACCCAGTCTACTCAATCTATCATCATAAGGTAACCCCCTCATCACCGGAATCAGCCTAGTGAATCGTCTCTGTACCCCTTCCAAAGCTAGTATATCTTTCCTTAAGTAAGGTGACCAAAACTGCACCCTTGAATTGCTACAGTCCCCCGGGGCTGAAAGTGCTCCCATGGTGCTGACTTTATTGTAACAGTTTGGTACAACTGAGTGTTTCACTGGACCACTTCAGAGTCAACCACATTGCTGTGGGTCTGGAGTAACATAGAGGCCAGACCAGGCAAGATTTCTTTCCCTAAAGGGCATTACGACCATCCAGTAGTTTCATGGTCACCATTACTGATACTGGCTTTTTAATTCCAGATTTATTTAATTAACTGAATTTTAATTCCCCAGCTGCCATGGTGGGATTTGAACACAGGTCTCCAGGTTATTAGTACAGGCTTCTGAATTACTTGTCCAGTCACATAACCACTATGCTAGGGAAGGATACGAAAACAAGGATGAGAATTTTAAATTCGAGGCATTATCGGACCGTGAGCCAATGTAGATCAGCGAGCACAGGATTCATGGAGGTTGCAAGAAGAGAGGCTGGCCAGGAGGACATGGAAAAAGTTGAGTCTGGAGGTAACAAAGACATGGATGAGGGTTTCAGCAGCCGAGATAGGCAGTTTAAAAAGAAAAACTTGCATTTACATACCACCTTTCACGACCACCGGACGTCCCAAAGTGCTCTACAGCCAATGAAGTACTTTTGGAGTGTAGTCACTGATGTAATGTGGGAAACGCAGCAGCCAATTTGCGCACAGCAAACTCCCACAAACAGCAATGTGATAATGACCAGATAATCTGTTTTTAGCGATGTTAATTGAGGGATTTCCAGAAGGCATTCAATAAGGTGCCACATAAGAAGTTACTGTGCAAGATAAAAGCTCACGGGGTTGGGAGTAATATATTAGCATGGATAGAGGATTGGCTAACATAGAAACATCGAAAATAGATGCAGGAGTAGGCCATTCAGCCCTTCGAGCCTTCAATATGATCATGGCTGATCATGCAACTTCAGTACCCCATTCCTGCTTTCTCTCCGCACCCCTTGATCCCTTTAGCCATAAGGGCCACATCTAGCTCCCTTTTCAATATATCTAACGAACTGGCCTCAACAACTTTCTGTGGTAGAGAATTCCACAGGTTCACAATTCTCTGAGTGAAGAAGTTTCTCCTCATCTCGGGTCTAAATGGCTTACCCCTTATCCCTGGACTGTGACCCCTGGTTCTGGACTTCCCCAACATCGGGAACATTCTTCCTGCATCTAACATGTCCAATCCCGTCAGAATTTTATATGTTTCTATGTTTCTATGAGATTCTTCTAAATTCCAGTGAATATAAGCCAAGTCGATCCAGTCTTTCTTCATATGTCAGTCCTGCCATCACAGTAATCAGTCTCATGAACCTTCGCTGCACTCCCTCAATAGCAAGAATGTCCTTCCTCAGATTAGGAGACCAAAACTGTACACAATATTCAAGGTGTGGCATCACCAAGGCCTGTACGACTGCAGTAAGACCTCCCTGCTCCTGTACTCAAATCCTCTCGCTATGAAGGCCAACATGCCATTGGCCTTCTTCACCGCCTGCTGTACCTGCATGCCAACTTTCAATGACTGATGTACCATGACACCCAGGTCTCGTTGCACCTCCCCTTTTCCTAATGTGTCGCCATTCAGATACTATTCTGCCTTCCTGTTTTTGCCGCCAAAGTGGATAACCTCTACATTATACCGCATCTGCCATGCATTTGCCCACTCACCTAACCTGTCCAAGTCACCCTGCAGCCTCTTAGCATCCTCCTCACAGCTCACACTGCCACCCAGCTTAGTGTCATCTGCAAACTTGGAGATATTACATTTAATTCCTTCGTCCAAATCATCAATGTATATTGTAAATAGCTGGGGTTCCAGCACTGAACCTTGCGGTACCCCACTAGTTACTGCCTGCCATTCTGAAAAGGACCTGTTTATTCCTACTCTTTGCTTCCTGTCTGCCAACCAGTTCTCTATCCACGTCAATACATTACCCCCAATACCATGTGCTTTGATTTTGCACACTCATCTCTTGTGTGGGACCTTGTCAAAAGCTTTTTGAAAGTCATTATACACCACACCCACTGGTTCTCCCTTGTCCACTCTACCAGTTACATCCTCAAAAAATTCTAGAAGATTTGTCAAGCATGATTTCCCTTTCATAAATCCATGCTGACTTGGACCGATCCTGTCACTGCTTTCCAAATGAGCTGCTATTACATCTTTAATAATTGATTCCAACATTTTCCCCACTACCGATGTCAGGTTACCCGGTCTATAATTCCCTGTTTTCTCTCTCCCTCCTTTTTTAAAAAGTGGGGTTACATTAACTACCCTCCAATCCATAGGAACTGCTCCAGAATCTATCAAATGTTGGAAAATGACCGCCAATGCATCCACTATTTCTAGAGCCACTTCCTTAAGTACTCTGGGTTGCAGGCTATCAGGCCCTGGGGATTTATCAGCCTTCAATCACATCATTTTCCCTAACACAATTTCCTGACTGATAAGGTTTCCTTCAATTCTTCCTTCTCGCTAGATCCTCGGTCCCCTAGTATTTCCGGAAGGTTATTTATGTCTTCCTTAGTGAAGACAGAACCAAAATATTTGATCAATTGGTTTGCCATTTCTTTGTTCCCCATTGTAAATTCACCTGATTCTGACTGCAAGGGACCTACATTAGTCTTCACTAATCTTTTTCTCTTCACATATCTATAGAAGCTTTTGCAGTCAGTTTTTATGCTTACTCTCGTACTCTATTTTCCCCCTCCTAATTAAACCCTTTGTCCTCCTCTGGAGTGTGGTGGACTCCCTTTTAGAGAAAGGAAAAAAAAGAGAAAGACTTGCATTTATATAGCGCCTTTCACGACCACTGGATGACTCAAAGAGAGGAGAAATCAGTCCGGATTCCTGTCGATGCTTCCTACGCAATGACTCTGCTTAGGAAGAGCATGTTGGCGATACCCTGCTTGGACTCAGCCAGTTGTACAGCCTGCCAGCGCTCGCTGCTCGCCCACGAATAATGGCCAACATTCTGGAGAATGGGCAACGTTCCGGGCACATGGAACCCAGCAAGAGTCCGTGCCCTCAGCAGAAGAGGGGAGGTGAAAGAGAGAAGGAAGTGGGGTGGGGTTGCGTAGTGGGGTGAGGGAAGAGATAAATTGCCAACAAACCAAAATGTTTGCAGTAAACTATAAGTCCTTTACCCAGAGATTAAATCCGCACCGTAAAAAACCCACCGAATGTCAAGACAATTTTCAGCTCTTTTTCCCTCGGAGAGACAGAATTGCGCGTTGAACGAATGATTAAGTGTTCCTCTTCCTGGTGGTACGGTGTCCTGCAGAGCGGCTCATGGTAAGATTAATTAACAGTGTTTGAAGTGTGGTGCCAAGGGATTGGCACCTTGCCCAGGCATGGAGCGGGCCAGGCTGCCAGGCCTTTCGACCATCTGACCATTTTTATTTTTTTCCCGAACTATCTTTTTCTCCTTTGATATGAATTGCCTGCTCACTGAAGATGGCCGATGTTGGGTGCTGGTGGAAAAGCAACGCCTTCGCGTTTCAGGCGCCCGTCATCAGCAACGAGCAGCGCCACCCCTCTCCCCGCTCGCCGCTCCCCGCCCGGGTCAGTCAGACACGTCCTCAACTCGGGCCCAGCTGCAGAGCAGCACCCTCGACTGCAGCAGCACGACACTAGCACCCTCGCCTCTGAGTCAGAAGTTTGTGGGTTCGAGTCCCACCCCAGGAGCTTAAGCACGGGGATCGCGGCTGACACTCCCAGTGCAGTACTGAGGGAGCCCTGCGTTGTCGGAGGTGCCGTCTGTCAGATCTCTCATTCTCTGCTCGCTCAGGTGGACGTAAAAGATCCCGTGGGCGCTATTTCGAAGACGTGCAGGGGAGTTGTCCTGGGGCCAATATTTATTCTTCATTCAATGTCAGTAAAAAAAAAACAGATTATCTGGTCATTACCACGTTGCTGTTTGTGGGAGCTTGCTGGGCGCGGATTGGCTGCCGCGTATCCCACATTGCAACAGTGACTGCACTCCAAAAGTACTTCATTGGCCGTAAAGAAAAACTTTAGGATATCCTGAGGTTGTGAAAGGCGCTATAGAAAGGCATGTTTTCCTTTTATTTTGCAAAAACAGCCACACAATTCTCTTTGTAAACATTAGAACCATAGAACGGTTACAGCACAGAAGGAGGCCACTCGGACCGTCGAGACCGTAGCCCTACAATGTTTTCCTTCAGGTACTTATCCACGATTGAGTCTGCCTCCACCACCCTCTCAGGCAGCGCATTCCAGATCCTAACCACTCGCTGCGTAAAAACGTTTTTCCTCGTGTCGCCTTTGGTTCTTCTGCCAATCACATTAAATCTGTGCCCTCTGGTTCTCGACCCTTCCACCAATGGGAACAGTTTCTCTCTATCTACTCTGTCCTGACCCCCTCATGATTTTGAACACCTCGATCAAATCTCCTCTCAACCTTCTCTGCTCCAAGGAGAACAACCCCAGCTTCTCCCGTCTATCCACGTCACTGAAGTCCCTCATCCCTGGACTCATTCTTGTAAATCTCCCTCTGCACCCTCTCTAAGGTCTTCACATCCTTCCTAAAGTGCAGTACTCCAGTTGAGGCAATGTTAAACAAAAGAAAGACTTGCATTTATATAGCGCCTTTCACGACCATCTCAAAGAGTTTTACAGCCAATGAAGTACTTTTGGAGTGTAGTCACTGTTGTAATGTGGGAAACGCGGCAGCCAATTTGCGCACAGCAAGCTTCCACAAACAGTACTGTGATAATGACCAGATAAACTGTTTTTTTTGTACTGTTGATTGAGGGATAAATATTGGCCCCAGGACAGCGACAATAATTTCCCTGCTTTTCTTTAAAATGGTGCCATGGGATCTTTTACATCCACCTGAGAGAGCAGGCAGGGCCTCGGTTTAACATCCTATCCAAAAGACAGCACCTCTGACAGTGCAGCACTCCCTCAGCACTGCGAGTGTCAGCCTAGATTTTTGTGCTCAAGTTCTTGGAGTGGGACTTGAAGCGATGACCTCCTGACTCAGAGGCGAGAGGGCTGCCCACTGAGCCATGGCTGGCACTTGTAAAAGTTTGTCATAACTTCCTTAGGGCGTAGGTTAACGAATTTGGATGTTTATGTGTACCTCAAATAGCACCAGCCTGATGGGTTATAACCTTCAGGAGGTGAAGGGAGAAGATGAGAAGGGAACTAATATCCTCAGTAAGAGCTACAGCAGTTTTATTGATCTCAAATGCATTTCCATGTAAAGCATTGCAGTGATCTATAAGTGTAGGCCTAAACATGAGCCTGAGAAACGGTTAGGAGCTGCAGGCTGGGGAAGGCAAGGGTGGCAGCAGGGAGGGAATTGTTATGCACAAATAAACATTCAAATTGGAGTGGTAATAACCAGCTGCTTTTACTTCTAGAATATTCCGTCAAAAAATAACAAAAAGCAATATAAAAGAAGACACTGGCGTGTAATTGCTACAATTATGATTATTACAGTTCTTTGAGGATGTAACGAGCAGGGTGGATAAAGGGGAACCAGTAGATGTAATGTATTTGGATTTCCAAAAGGCATTCAAGAAGGTGCCACATAAAAGGTTACTGCACAAGATAAGAGCTCATGGTGTTGGGGATAATATATTAGCATGGATAGAGGATTGACTAACTAACAGAGAACAGAGAGTGGGAATAAATGGGTCATTTTCAGGTTAGCAAATTACAACAAGTGGCATGCCACAGGGATCAGTGCTGGGGCCGCAACTATTTACAATCTATATTAATAACTTGGATGAAGGGACCGAGTGTATTGTAGCCAAATTTGTTGATGATACAAAGATAGGTAGGAAAGCAACTTGTGAGAAGGACACAAAAAGTTTGCAAAGGGATATAGATAGGTTAAGTGAGTGAGCACAAATTTGGCAGATGGAGTATAATGTGGGAAAGTGTGAGGTTATCCACTTTGGTAATGTTGTATATAGAAGAACTCCACGAGGCTGAGTACTGTGAGCTAAACTTAGTGTGACCGTAGTCTTCTTTATTACAACTCCAGAGTGCCTAAACAACATGGCAGCCAACTTTTTATACTGGCCCTGCACGTGAGTGCAGGTGACCATTAGGACTCCAACAGTCGCGCCCTCTGGTGGCAAGTATTACATGGTTACATATATAACATCACTCCCCCCCCCCCCAAAGTCTTCGGTACAAGTTATTTACAAGTTGAGGCGATCCGGAGCCCTTCACTACTTGGTTGATCGTCTAAGTTCAAACCTTGGCGTGCGTAAGTTGGCTGGACCGCGGCTGGTCTGACCGGATTGTCAGAAACGGTGGGTTCATCCTCGTGATTGACAGCAAGGATTGCTGGCTGGGTGTGTGTTGGTGGATAGTCGATGGTGATGTCCTCTTCAAGTCGTTCCTGGTTGTCAGTAAATCGCATTTTGGTCTGATCTAAATGCTTTCTGCACGTTTGGCCATTTAACAGTTTGATTATAAACACCCTATTCCCTTCCTTGACCAAAACAGTGCCAGTAACCCACTTGGGACCATGACTGTAATTCAGGACAAACACAGGGTCGTTAACATCAATGTCACGTGAAACAGCCGCGCGATCGTGGTACATGTTCTGCCGGTGTCGCCGGGTTTCCACGTGATCATTACGATCCGGGTGGACTAGGGAGAGCCTAGTTTTGAGGGCTCTCTTCATTAACAATTCTGCCGGGGGAACCCCGGTGAGCGAGTGGGGTCGGGTCCGGTAACTGAGCAGAATGCGAGACAAGCGGGTCTGCAGGGAGCTGTCCGTCACACGTTTCATGCTCTGCTTGGTTGTTTGGACTGCCCGCTCCGCTTGGCCGTTAGATGTGGGCTTAAACAGAGCAGACCTGGCATAAACTCATTGAATTCCGAGCTGGTGAAACACGATCCATTGTCGCTGACAAGGACGTCGGGAAGCCATGGGTGGCGATCATGGCCCGGAGGCTTTTAATGGAGGCTGTAGATGTGCTGGATGACATGATTACGTATTCAATCCATTTGGAGTAAGCATCCACAACTACTAAAAACATCTTTCCTAGAAAGGGGCCGGCAAAATCTACGTGGATCCTGAACCACGGTTTGGAGGGCCATGACCACAGACTCAGTGGAGCCTGCCTTGGTGCATTGCTCAGTTGCGAGCAAATATTGCACTGATGCACGCATGACTCCAAGCCCGAGTCAATGTCGGGCCACCAAACATGTGACCTGGCAATTGCCTTCATCATGACAATGCCTGGGTGGGTACTGTGTAGGTCACGTATAAACGTTTCCCTGCCTTTTTTTGGCAAAACCACGCGATTACCCCATAAGAGACAATCTGGCTGGATGGACATTTCATCTTTGTGTCGGTAAAACGGCTTAATTTCATCTTGCAATTCCCTGGGAACGGCCGACCAGTTCCCATTTAGGACGCAACTCTTTACTAATGATAGCACAGGATCCTGGCTGGTCCAGGTCCTGATCTGGTGAGCTGTGATGGGTGACCCCTCGTTCTCAAAAGCATCCGTGACCAGTAGCAAGTCTGCGGGCTGCGCCATTTCAACCCCAGTGGCGGGTAATGGTAGCCGGCTGAGAGCATCGGCACAGTTTTCAGTGCCTGGTCTGTGGCAGATAACATAGTCATAAGCAGATAATGTTAGTGCCCATCTTTGGATGTGGGACAAAGCATTGGTATTTATACCTTTGCTCACTGAAAACAGTGAAATGAGCGGCTTGTGGTCAATTTCAAGCTCAAACTTAAGTCCAAATAGATATTGGTGCATTTTCTTAACCCCATATCCACATACTAACGCCTCTTTCTCAACCATACTAAAGGCTCTCTCAGCCTTAGACAGACTTCTAGACATGTATGTAACCGGTTGGAGGTTGCCCAATATATTGGCTTGCTGTAACACACAGCCGACCCTGTTCGATGAGGCGTCACAAGCTAGCAATAAACGTTTACATGGGTCATAGTGTACAAGTAACTTATTTGAACATAGCAGGTTCCTGGCCTTCTCAAAGGCTGTGTCTTGAGATTTGCCCCAAACCCAGTCGTCACCCTGACGTAGCAACATGTGCAAAGGCTCTAACAACGTGCTCAACCCGGGTAGAAAGTTACCGAAATAGTTGAGGAGTCCCAGGAACGAACGCAGCTCCATCACATTCTGTGGTCTGGGTGCATTCTTCATGGCCTCTGACTTTTGAGTCCGTGGGTCTGGTACCGTCTGCCGCAATCTTTCTCCCCAAAGATTCGACTTCTGGAGCTAGGAAAACAGACTTGGAGCGTTTCAGCCTGAGTCCCACTCTGTCAAGGTGACTTAGAACCTCTTCCAGGTTGTGTAGATGTTCGATGGTGTCACGACCAGTAATCAGGATGTTGTCTTGAAACACAACGGTGCGTGGAACAGATTTCAGCAAACTCCCCATGTTTCTCTGGAAAATGGCAGCAGCCGAGCGAATCCCAAAAGTGCACCTGTGGTCTATAAATAGCCCTTTGTGTGTGTTAATGCACGTCAGTCTTTTCGAAGATTCAGCCAGCTCCTGTGTCATGTAGGCGAAGGTTAGGTCCAACTTGGTGAACGACTTCGCCCCTGCTAACGTTGCGAACAGGTCATCCGCCTTGGGCAGTGGGTACTGGTCCTGTAGTGAGACTCGGTTAATCGTTACCCTACAGTCTCCGCAGATTCTGACCATGCCATCGCTTTTCAACACCAGAACAATTGGACTGGCCCACTCGTTGAACTCGACTGGCGATATGATTCCTTCGCGTTGGAGTCTGTCCAGTTATATCTCGACTCTTTCCCTCATCATGTACGGAACCGCCCAAGCCTTGTGATGGACAGGCCGTGCATTGGGGCCGAGATGGATCTGTACCTTGGCGCCTGTCAAGTTGCTGATGCCTGGTTCGAATAGCGAGGGAAACTTGCTCAGCACTTGAGCACACGAGGCGTCATCCACTGAAGATAGTGCTTTGATGTCCTTCCAATTCCATCTAATCTTTTCTAGCCAGCTTCTGCCAAACAGCATTGGGCCATTGCCTGGAACAATTCACAATGATAGGTCACGCACAGCTCCATCATACGATACCTTCACTGCCGCACTTCCAATGACTGGTATGAGCTCTTTGGTGTAGGTTCGCAGCTTTGCATTAATCGGGCTCAGTTTGGGCCTTTGTGCTTTATTGCCCCACAATTTCTCGAAAGCCTTCTGACTCATTATTGACTGACTCGCACCTGTGTCCAACTCCATGGATCCTGGAACTCCATTTAATTTGACTTTCAGCATTATAGGAGGGCTCTTGGTGGTTGAGTTATGTACCCCATACACTTCTTCCTCGGGTTGAATTGCCTGTGCTGCGTGATCCGCACCGGATCGATCATCCTCTGTCATGTGGTATGTTGCAGCACGTTTGCACATTCACTGGAGGTGCCCCATCATTGTGCAGCCTTTGCACACATAGTGCTTGAATCAACATTGATGGGCCCGATGATTACCCCCGCAGCGCCAACACCGTGCTAATGGATTCACATTCACCCCCCCGATGGCGGACTCTGAGTGATCACAGGTCTTGCAGCCGCAGACGTATAGGCCCTGCCATATGCAGTTCGGCCCGCTAGCGACATCATTTTATGCACAGTTCTTGCCGGTGAGCTTCGATGTTGAGAAGATATCTGTTTGGTGATATTGTCCGTGGCCATGCATGCCTGGGCGATCGCGATGGCCCTGCTCAGGTCTCGGGTTTCAGCAGCCAGCAGCTTTCGAAGAATGACCTCGTGGCTGATGCCCAGCACGAAAAAAATCCCGCAGCATTTGCCCCAACGCAGTCCCAAAATCGCAAGGAGCCGCAAGGTGTCTCAGGTCGGTGACATAATCCGCCACGTCCTGGCCCCCGGAGCGATGGCACGTGTAAAAACGATACCTGGCCATGAGGATACTCTCCTTCGGCTTGAGGTGGTCCTGAACCAGCGTGCACAACTCTGTATATTCCTTCTCCATTGGTTTTGTCGGTGCGAGCAGATTCTTGATGAGGCCGTATATTTTAGGCCCACAGACGGTGAGGAGAACCACCCTGCGCTTGGCCGCATTAGTGTCTCCTTCCAGCTCATTGGCCACGATGTACTGGTCGAGACCCTCGATGAAGGCTTCCCAATCATCACCCTCTGTGAATCTCTCTAATATTCCAACCGCAGCCATGGTTGCGTGAAGGTTCGTATTCTGTTACTCGTCGCCAATTGTTGTGTTTGGAAGAACTCCACAAAGCTGAGTACTGTGAGCTAAACTTAGTGTGACCTTAGTCTTCTTTATTACAACTCCAGAGTGCCTAAACAACATGGCAGCCAACCTTTTATACTGGCCCTGCACGTGTGTGCAGGTGACCATTAGGGCTCCAACAGTCACGCCCTCTGGTGGCAAGTATTACATAGTTACATACATAACAGGTAGGAAGAATAGAAAAACAACATATTATTTAAATGGAGAGAGACTACAGAAGGTTGCGGTATAAAGTGATCTGGGTTTCCTCGTACATGAAACACGAAAAGTTAGCACGCAGGTACAGCAAGTAATTGGGAAGGCAAATGGAATGTTGGCCTTTATTGCAAGGAGGATAGATTATAAAAGCAGAGAAGTTCTGCTACAACTGTACAGGGTATTGGTGAGACCACACCTAGAGTACTGCATTTTGGTCTCCTTATTTAAGGAGGGATATATTTGCATTGGAGGCAGTTCAGAGAAGGTTCAGTGGATGATTCCTCGGATGAAGGGGTTGTCGTATGAGAAAAGATTGAGCAATTTCGGCCTGTACTCATTTGAGTTTACAAGAATGAGAGGTGATCTTATTGAAACATAAGATTCTGAGGGGGCTCGACAGGGCAGAGAGGATGTTTCCCCTCGTGGGGGAATCTAGAACTAGGGGGCATAGTTTCAGAATAAGGGGCCGCCCATTTAAGTTGGAGATGAGGTGAAATTTCTTCTCTCAGGGTCACGAATCTTTGGAATTCCCTGCCCCAGAGAGCTGTGGAGGCTGGGTCATTGAATATATTCAAGGCTGAGATAGACAGACTCTTGAACTGTAGGGGAGTCAAGGGTTATGGGGAGCGGGCAGGGAAGTGGAGTTGAGGCCAAGATCAGATCAGCCATGATCTTATTGAATGACGGAGCAGGTTCGAGGGGCCAAATGGCCGACTCCTGCTCCTATTTCTTATCTTCTTATGTTCTTATGTAAGCCGAATTGTTTAAAAGATGAAAATAGGGTCAGGTGCCCTGCGAAAACAGCCCAGGTTTTTTGTTAGTTCAGAAACAAGATCTGAAGAGTTGAGTTCTGCCCAGAGCCTATGGCACAGTGTCTGTAGCGCAGATGGACTATTTCTAGGGATAATTAGCAGTATCCCTTGCAACGCCTGCAGCCTAGCTAGGATTACAGAGAGGGTTTCACAAATGATGCTCTGACTCCCGGGGACTAATTAGGAGCTCTTTCCGTTACTTCAACAGCTTTACGTGGGTTTGGGTCAGCAGTTATTAAACAGAAAACTGCTGACAACCAGAACAACAGGGGACCAGGGACAGTCTTCAAACGCTGTCGTCTGATAATTCATGCTAGACTTCATCCTGTCGCAAACTATGTACACTGTCTCACCAAACACCCCCAGGGCAGGTACAGGGGGTTAGATACAGAGTAAAGCTCCCTCTATACTGACTCATCAAACACTCCCAGGGCAGGTACAGCATGGAGTTAGATACAGAGTAAAGCTCCCTCTACACTGTCCCATCAAACACTCCCAGGGCAGGTACAGCAAGGGTTAGAGACAGAGTAAAGCTCCCTCTACACTATCCCATCAAACACTCCCAGGGCAGGTACAGCACGGGTTAGATACAGAGTAAAGCTCCCTCTACACTGACTCATCAAACACTCCCAGGGCAGGTACAGCACGGGGTTAGAGACAGAGTAAAGCTCCCTCTACACTATCCCATCAAACACTCCCAGGGCAGGTACAGCACGGGTTAGATACAGAGTAAAGCTCCCTCTACACTGTCCCATCAAACACTCCCAGGGCAGGTATAGCACGGGTTAGATACAGAGTAAAGCTCCCTCTACACTGTCCCATCAAACACTCCCAAGGTAGGTACACATGGAGTTAGATACAGAGGAAAGCTCCCTCGACACTGTCTCATCAAACACTCCCAGGGCAGGTACAGCAAGGGTTAGATACAGAGTAAATCTCCCTCTACACTGTCCCATCAAACACTCCCAGGGCACGTACAGCACGGGGTTAGATACAGAGTAAAGCTCCCTCTACACTGTCCCATCAAACACTCCCAGGGCACGTACAGCACGGGGTTAGATACAGAGTAAAGCTCCCTCTACACTGTCCCATCAAACACTCCCAGGGCAGGTACAGCATGGGGTTAGATACAGAGTAAAACTCCCTCTACACTGTCCCATCAAACACTCCCAGAGCAGGTAAGCACGGGGTTAGATACAGAGTAAAGCTCCCTCTACACTGTCCCATCAAACACTCCCAGGGCACGTACAGCACGGGGTTAGATACAGAGTAAAGCTCCCTCTACACTGTCCCATCAAACACTCCCAGGGCAGGTACAGCATGGGTTAGATACAGAGTAAAGCTCCCTCTGCACTGTCCCATCAAACACTCCCAGGGCAAGTACACAGAAATTGCTAGATCAATGTCCGTTTAGTTTGCCTTCCACCATCCTGGTAGTCACATGTTACAACGTTAATGGGGTTGTTGACTAATCGCAGCAATCAATCGCTATTAATGAGTTAACGACAGACCCAGACACAAGGTGAGGAAACGCCCATGGTGGAGAGCTCTGGGAATCACAGGTCCAAAGTTACCTGTTCCCCCCGAGCTCGCCACACTCCCCCCACGTCACGCCTCACATTACTCGTGTACTGGATCCCAAAATGTTGCATTCTAAAAGAACTCTAATTTACGTTTGAATGAATCAATACTAACTGCTTTGCCATCTCCCAAGGGAGCTTGTTCCATAGATTGACCACTCACTCACTGAAACATTATTTCAGCAGATTGGTTTTTAATTTAACCCTCTTCAAGCGCAGGCTGTGCCCTCTGGTTCTACTGTTCTGAACAGGGAGAAACAGATTGTCATGGTCGTCATTATCTAGTTCTAAAAACAGCAAATTATCACCTCTCGGCCTTCCCCCTTCCATCAACAACATGCCCAATTTACATAATCGCTTCACATAATCCATACCTGCCATTTTCAATCAATCTGATTGCTCAGGTTACTTACAGAGTAAAGCTCCCTCTACACTGCCCTATCAAACATTACCAGGGCAGGTTCAGCACGGGGTTAGATACAGAGCAAAGCTCCCTCTACACTTTCCCCATCAAACATTCCCAGGGCAGGTACAGCACGGGGTTAGATACAGAGTAAAGCTCCCTCTACACTGTCCCATCACACACTCCCAGGGCAGGTACAGCACGGGGTTAGATACAGAGTAAAGCTCCCTCTACACTGTCCCATCACACACTCCCAGGGCAGGTACAGCACGGGGTTAGATACAGAGCAAAGCTCCCTCTACACTTTCCCCATCAAACACTCCCAGGGCAGGTACAGCACGGGTTAGAAACAGAGTAAAGCTCCCTCTACACTGTCCCATCACACACTACCAGGGCAGGTACAGCACAGGTTAGATACAGAGTAAAGCTCCCTCTGCACTGTCCCATCACACACTCCCAGGGCAGGTACAGCACGGGGTTAGATACAGAGTAAAGCTCCCTCTACACTGTCCCATCAAACACTCCCAGGGCAGGTACAACACGGGGTTAGATACAGAGTAAAGCTCCCTCTACACTGTCCCATCACACACTCCCAGGGCAGGTACAGCACAGGTTAGATACAGAGTAAAGCTCCCTCTACACTGTCCCATCACACACTCCCAGGGCAGGTACAGCACGGGGTTAGATACAGAGTAAAGCTCTCTCTACACTGTCCCATCAAACATTCCCAGGGCAGGTACAGCACGGGGTTAGATACAGAGTAAAGCTCCCTCTGCACTGTCCCATCACACACTCCCAGGGCAGGTACAGCACGGGGTTAGATACAGAGTAAAGCACCCTCTGCACTGTCCCATCACACACTCCCAGGGCAGGTACAGCACGGGGTTAGATACAGAGTAAAGCTCCCGCTGCACTGTCCCATCAAACACTCCCAGGGCAGGTACAGCACGGGGTTAGATACAGAGTAAATCTCCCTCTACACTGTCCCATCAAACACTCCCAGGGCAGGTACAACACGGGGTTAGATACAGAGCAAAGCTCCCTCTACACTGTCCCATCACACACTCCCAGGGCAGGTACAGCACAGGGTTAGATACAGAGTAAAGCTCCCTCTACACTGTCCTATCAAACACTCCCAGGGCAGGTACAGCACAGGGTTAGATACAGAGTAAAGCTCCCTCTACACTGTCCTATCAAACACTCCCAGGGCAGGTACAGCACGGGGTTAGATACAGAGTAAAGCTCCCTCTGCACTGTCCCATCAAACACTCCCGGGGCAGGTACATCACAAGTTATTGACCTCTCTGCAGTGCTCCCTCAAAACTTCCAGCTTCTAGCCGGAAAGGATCACGAAATGGTTAAAGTATTTGGGACATTAACTTTCACAGGAAGGATAGCGGACAATGTGTCCCGTCCATTGGAGCTGATCGAGCGTGGTCAATACCTCGATGCTTGGGGATGTTGGCCTGATCGAGAATGCTGACCACCACCTGCCCCACCTGTGACAGAGTCTGCAGGTCCCGCATTGGCCTCATCTGTCACCTTAGAACTCATGTTAGTGTGGAAGCAAGTCATCCTCGACTCCGGGGGATTGCCTAAGGATAACTCACCCGCCCCTGCCCAACTGCTCAGCACGGTTCCACTCCCCGAACTACCCCAAGCCCTGCCTCTGTCACTACCTAATTTGATGTTTCGTACTGCATTCTACCCTACGTAAAACTAGAGGTGATCCAAAACTCGGCTGCCCCGTGTCCTAACTTGCACCGAGTCCCGCTCACCCATCACCCCCTGTGCTCGCTGCCCCGTGTCCTAACTCGCACCGAGTCCCGCTCACCTATCACCCCCTGTGCTCGCTGCCCCGTGTCCTAACTCGCACCGAGTCCCGCTCATCCATCACCCACTGTGCTCGCTGCCCCGTGTCCTAACTCGCACCGAGTCCCACTCACCCATCACCCCCTGTGCTCACTGCCCCGTGTCCTAACTCGCACCGAGTCCTGCTCACTCATCACCCCCTGTGCTCACTGCCCCGTGTCCTAACTCGCGCCAAGTCCCGCTCACCCATCACCCCCTGTGTTCGCTGCCCCGTGTCCTAACTCGCACCAAGTCCCGCTCACCCATCACCCCCTGTGCTCGCTGACCTACATTGGCTCCCGGTTAAGCAACGTCTCGATTTCAAAATTCTCATCCTTGTTTACAAATCCCTCCATGGCCCTCGCCCCCTCCCTATCTCTGTAATCTCCTCCAGCCCCACAACCCCCCGAGATGTCTGCGCTCCTCTAATTCTGCCCCTCATGAGCAACATTGAATATAATCGCTCAACCATCGGTGGCCGTGCCTTCAGCTGCCTGGGCCCCAAGCTCTGGAACTCCCTCCCTAAACCTCTCCGCCTCTCTACCTCTCTTTCGTCCTTCAAGACCCTCCTTAAAACCTACCTCTTTGACCTGCCCTAATTTCTTCTTATGTGGCTCGGTATCAAATTTATTTGTTGTGCCTTATTTCTCTCTTTGGCGGTCCCTCGAAGCGAGGATGACTTGCTTCCACACCAAAAAAGGATGAGTTCACAGGTGTTTCAATGAGGGACCTAATATTCCGGATCCTGAGCTCCAGTTGAAGGGTGGAAGATGCCTGTGGGTGGAATTTTTTAACGTGGGGTGACCGTTGCACACCAGCCACCACACGGGGCTTGACAGAGCTAGGTCTTGGTCCAGTGGCAAGGGTTAACCAGGACGACTGGAGACCAGCTCTGCTGATTTTTTTTCTTATTCCTGTGAAGTGCCTTGGGACGTTTTATTATGTCAAAGGCGCTATATCAATGCAAGTTGTTGTTGTTGTTGCATTCATCTATTATTAATGAGTAGCGGGTCGCAGGGACCTCCCCCTGAACAGCGATGGAAACGCTAATTGCTTTGTTGCAGGGAATATCTCGCACAGGCAAAGGCAGCTGTCGCAGTAAACTCGCCAGACTCGCTAATGCCCGGACATCCCACCTACCAGTTCAGCCGTGGCTCAGTGGGCAGCCCTCTCGCCTCTGAGTCAGCAGGTTGTGGGTTCAAGTCCCACTCCAGGGACTGGAGACCATAATAAAATCTAGGCTGACGCTCCCAGTGCAGTGCTGAGGAAGCCTGTGTCCTGCTGTGATTTCAGTGCCATGTTGGGCCCAAATGTCATACCTGTATATCCAGGTTTGCTGATGATACAAAGCTAGGTGGGAATGTAAGTTGTGAGGAGGATGCAAAGGGATTTGAAAGGAATATAGACAGGCTAAGTGAGTGGGCAAGAACACGGCAAATGGAATGAAATATGAAGTTATCCACTTTGGTGGGAAAATAGAAAAGCAGAGTATTTTTTAAACGGTGAGAGATTGGGTAATGTTGGTGTTCAGAGGGACCTGGGTGTCCTTGTACACCAATCACTGAAAGTTAACATGCAGGTACAGCAAGCAATTAAGAAAGCAAATGGTATGTTGGCCTTTATTACACGAGGATTTGAGTTTTACTGCAATTATGCAGAGCATTGGTGAGACCACACCTGGAGTATTGTGTACAGTTCTGGTCTCCTTACCTAAGGAAGGATATACTTGTCATAGAGGGAGTGCAATGAAGGTTCACCAGACTGATTCCTGGGACGGGGGGATTGTCCTATGAGGAAAGATTGAGCAGACTGGGCCGATATTCTCTAGAGTTTAAAAGAATGAGAGGTGATCTCATTGAAACATACAAAATTCTTACAGGGCTTGACAGGGTAGATGCAGGGAGGATGTTTCCCCCGGGCTGGGGAGTCTAGAACCAGGGGTCACAGTCTCAGGATAAGGGGTCGGCCATTTAGGGCTGAGATGAGGAGAAACTTCTTCACTCAGAGGGTGGTGAATCTTTGGAATTCTCTACCCCAGAGGGCTGTGTTGGCTCAGTCGTTGAGTATATTCAAGACAGAGATCGATAGATTTTTGGATATTAAGGGAATCGAGGGATATGGGGATCGGGCGGAAAAGTGGAGTTGAGGTCGAAGATCAGCCATGATCTCATTGAATGGTGGAGCAGGCTCGAGGGGCCGAATGGCCGACTCCTCCTAATTCTTATGGTCTTATGTAATTGTTTTATTTGCACTGTGGGTAGAAGCTGATGGTTGGCTTTCGCTGGTTCTCTCGATGACTTTGTTCTGCCTTCAGGCAAATCTCTTTTTGAAGATTATTTGATTAAACTTTCTTCTTTTTTTTTTGACAGAGTATTTGGCTGGGCGATTGTGGCCACGTCTTCGTTGAATATGTTGATACCCTCAGCGGCCAGAGCTCACTACAGCTGTGTCATATTAATCAGGGTCTTACAAGGCCTGGTCGAGGTGAGTCGGCAAAAGAACGTAGGAAGGAGCCAAGGGTGAGGAGAAGCCGCTCGCTTCTCAGGAACCCTTCTCCTCTAACACCCCCGCTCTCCCAATTAGCCTCCAACTCCCTTTTGGAAATCCTCTCAAATCTCAACTACCCTGGGCGCAGGATTACTCCAGGTTCAAGAATAGACATCCTTAAAATGATGACAGGGTTCGATAAAGTCGACACAGAAATGATCTCTCCATTTGCGAGGGTGTCCAAAACTAGGGTCCATCACGAAAAATCCAAGAGGGAATTCAGGAGAAACTTCTTTACCCAGAGAGCGGTGAGAATGTGGAACTCGCTGCCACAGGGAGGGGTTGAGGCGAATAGTATCGATGTATTTAAAGGGAGGCTGGATAAACACATGAGGGAGAAGGGAATAGAGGGTTATTCTGATAGGGTGAGATAAGGAGGCTCATGTGGAGTATAAACACCAGCATAGACCTGTTATACTTATATATAATTTGATACTGAGCCAAATAGATCAGACTAGCCCTACATTTATCTCAATTCTGAGTTGAATTGGCCAACTGCATGGCCAGTGCCTTCAATGTCCGCATGCTAAGGAGAAGAAAACTCAGTCAGGGATCCTTGCTCACTGTAATGTATTTTCTTCATGGGTTCTTTGCTTAAGAATTCATAGCAACACGCTGCTATTAAAAACTACTTGGTTTATTAGCAAAGGTTTAACAATCACACGACACATTACCAGTTCATCCACCAGGCTCACAGCCACCTGCCTCATCCCCCGAACCCAACTGGCCGGGGTTTTATTGAGTCTTGTGAACATCAAATGACTGGCTAAGCCACTCCGAACTCAACAGCTCTACAAACCTGTGAGGATACTCACAGGGGCATACATTACACTCACACCATCTCTTTCGCTTGATTGCTGCCTCCGAGGACGGGATCAGGCCCTGCGATGTCTCCTTCAAACAGATAGGCTGCCAACCTCCACCGCTTAGGCTCTGATGTGAGGAATGGTCGCTTGGGTGAGCATGCCAGAAGGCCGGAGGCACCTGGGAACCACTCTTTAGGAAGGAAGTCAAGGCAGAGATAAAGGTGCCGAAACCCGGTGTGATGCTGGCGGGAATGTGATAGTAACTACCGAACCACAAAGCCCTCATCCATGTCTTTGTTACCTCCAGACTTGATTACTCCAATGCACTCCTGGCCGGCCTCCCACATTCTACTCTACGTAAACTAGAGTTGATCCAAAACTCGGCTGCCGGCGTCCTAACCTGCACCAAGTCCCACTCACCCATCACCCCTTGTGCTCGCTAACCTACATTGGCTTCCGGTTAAGCAACACCTCGATTTCAACATTCTCACCCTTGTTTACAAATCCTTCCATGGCCTCGTCCCTCCCTATCTCTGTAATCTCCTCCAGCCCCACAAACCCCCGAAATATCTGCACTCCTCTAATTCTGCCCTCCTGTGCATCCCTGATTATAATCGCTCCACCATCGGTGGCCGTGCCTTCTGTTGCCTGGGCCCCAAGCTCTGGAACTCCCTCCCTAAACCTCTCCGCCTCTCTACCTCTCTTTCCCCCATGATCATATTGAATGGTGGTGCAGGCTCGAAGGGTCGAATGGCCTACTCCTGCACCTATTTTCTATGTTTCAAGACGCTCCTTAAAACCTACCTCTTTGACCAAGCTTTTGGTCACCTGCCTTAATTTCTACTTATTATGTCGCTCGATGTCAAATGTTTTGTCTCATAACACTCCTGTGAAGCACCTTGGGACGTTTCACTACGTTAAAGGCGCTATATAAATACAGGTTGTTGTTACTGCAGCAGTTCTGGCCATCAGCTTGGGACTTTCCTGAATGTCCGAAACAGAAAAAAGAAAGTTACTCATTAATATAGATCCTTGTTTCAAGCCTCCACTGTGTGTCTCGGGACCTTTCCTGCCCTTCAAGGACCTACGGACCACTGTTAATCCAACTGACATTGTGGAGGGCGCGGAGGAGATGGTCGAGAATGGCGCCAGGGATGAGGAACTTCAGTTCTGCGCAGAGACTGGAGAAACTGGGATGGTTCTCCGCGAAGCAGAGAAGTTTAAGGGGAGATTTAATAGTGGTGTCCTTAAGAATGAAGGGCTTTGATAGAGTAAATAAGGAGAAACTTCTTCCACTTGCAGGAGGGTAGGTTAGCAGAAGGCACAGGTTTAAGATAATTGGGAAAAGGACCAGAGGGGGAGCTGTGGTGACATTTTTTTACGCAGCGAGTTGCTGTGATCTGGAACCCGCTGCCTGAAAGGGCGGTGGGAGTGGATTCAATGGAAACTTTCAAAAGAGAAATGGACAAATACTTGAAAAGGAAAAGTTTTGCAGGGTTGTGGGGAGTGGGACTAATTGGATCGCTCTTTCTGTGCTGTAAGATTCTATGGTTCAATGAACCAGTACCTTCAGGAGAACATGTATTTATTGAGTGATACACACACACATATATATATATATATATTTGGAACATTTTGGAATGATTATCAATTACAAAATTGCCCTCCCACCTCACTTTCTGTGGCAGTATCAGCTGTTAAACAGTGAATCAACTTAAATTGTCGCTCGCAGAGGGTTGAATCTGATACTTTCCTGTGTTTATTTGCCCGCAGGGAGTCACGTATCCTGCATGTCATGGAATTTGGAGCAAATGGGCGCCTCCCTTGGAGCGAAGCAGACTCGCGACTACCTCATTCTGCGGTAATCAATCTCTCGGGGTTGGTCTCTGTTGCCATCACGACCGATGAACAGGCTGGGTCTCTTTTCTCTTGGAAAAAAAGAAGGCTGAGACCTAATAGAGGCCTTTAAAATCATGAGAGGTTTTGATAGAGTGGATACAGAGAGAATGTTTCCACTTGTGGGGAAGAGCATAACTGGAGGCCATCAATATAAGATAGTCACCGAGAAACCCAATAGGGAATTCAGGAGCAACTTCTTTACCCGGAGAGCGGTGAGAATGTGGAACTCGCTGCCACAGGGAGTGGTTGAGGCGAATAGTATCGATGCATTTAAGGGGAGGCTGGTCAAGGATATGAGGGAGAAGGGAATAGAGGGCTATGCTGATAGATTTAGATGAGGAAAGACGGGAGGAGGCTCGAGGGGAGCATAAACGCCGGCATGGACTGGTTGGGCCGAATGGCCGGTTTCTGGGCCGTATATCCGAGGTAACCCTATGATATTTTCACAGGGTGGTCGGGGCAGAGGCCTGGCCAGTGCTTTAGGGAATAGGCCACAGTGGGCGAGATTGGCTGTTCCATTCTCTCTGAGGCACCATTAATGCCCATTTACCTTTGACCCCTTGGAGCCCATCTCTACTTCCTGTTGCACTGCCAGGATATTGTGCTTCCCATCGCCAGCAACCACTGGACCCGATTCGATTCTTCCGTCCGGTATTTTCCCACTGGCCCTGAGATTATATCCTCTCCCCTTTGCTAGGCAGCCAACCTTCTTTCTCTTCTGATTTACAACAACAGGTTTCGAGTACTTTGTAGTGGGGCTTGCGGAACAGAGTTTATTGACACACACTGAAGGTGGTCGGCCTTTAACTGTCAAAGGAGAGTGACTTTACCAATTTGTCTATCTATCGATCGCCCTTGAAGGGAGTTAGATGTGACCCTTACGGCTAAAGAGATCACGGGGTATTGGAAAGAAAGCAGGAATGGGGTACTGAAGTTGCATGATCAGCCATGATCATATTGAATGGCGGTGCAGGCTCGATGGGCCGAATGGCCTGCTCCTGCACCTATTTTCTATGTTTCTATGCTCTCCGATACACTGTTGAAAGCCATGCTGCTTTATACACCATGGGGGGCGAAATTGCCCCTTTGGGAAAGACCAGTTAGCGCCTCTGCAGTCAGCCGACAATGGCGGCCGCTTGTTGGACCGGACCGCCAACAGGCAGCCCAGGATCCCCCTTGGGTGTCGGGATGGTGGCCTGGCCGAAACACCCCCCACCCCACTTGCCCTTTACGTGTCACAAAAGCAGCTGCAGAGTTCACAGCGGCCCTCCCCTTTAAAAGAAGGGGAGGGGCGTTTTGATGCGTCAGCGCGACCCGGCAAGTTCCTGTCGCGCTGACATCATCAGCGTCCCGCTAATGCCCCGGCAGCACCCCGCGGAGGCCATTCCCGCCTCCAATACCGCCCCCCAACCTTTTCTCTTTCTAAGTGCCCAATTCAGCCAGATTTAGTAGCCCATCTCGCCGGGCTTTGCTTCATTCAAATTGTGCACCCCAAACAATTTAGCCCCCCCAATATTTTAAAGAATGAAAGACTTGCATTTATATAGCGCCTTTCACAACCAGCCGAACATCTCAAAGTGCTTTACAGCCAATGAAGTACTTTTGGAGTATAGTCACTGTTGCAATGTGGGAAACGCGACAGCCAATCTGCGCACAGCAAGCTCCCAAACACAGCAATGTGATAATGACTGGATCATCTGTTTTAATGATGTTGATTGAGCCCAGGACACCGGGGATAACTCCCCCATGAAATTATGGCCATGGTATCTTTTAAGTCCACCTCAGAAGGCAAACAGGGCCTCGGTTTAACGTCTCATCCACAAGACATTACCTCCGACAGTGCGGCACTCCCACAGCACTGCACTGGGAGTGTTAGCCTGGATTTATGTGCTCAAGTCCCTGGAGTGGGACTATGAACCTACAACCTTCTGACTCAGAGGCGAGTGTGCTGCCCACTGAGCCACGGCTGACACTACCGACACTTCAAAGCCATCCTGTTTTTATCTTGGAAAGCCTATTCCTAATGTTCCACTGCTCACTCGTGTCCCACCTCAGCTGTACTTTGGTGATGTACCCCCTTTCCTTTTGCAGGTTCCTATGCAGGAGCAGTGGTGGCAATGCCTCTGGCAGGGGTCCTCGTCCAGTACTCAGGGTGGTCTTCAGTCTTCTATGTCTACGGTATGTACTGGGGGTAGAGGAAGAGTTCGACTTTCTGTCTCGCATGATGAGTATAATCATTGCATGCATTGTATGCTACAGTCAACAGGTTCACCATCGTCATAGGCAGTCCCTTGAAATCGAGGAAGACTTGCTTCCACTCTTAGCATGAGTCCTTAGGTGGCTGAACAGTCCAATACGAGAACCACAGTCTCTGTCACAGGTGGGACAGATAATCGTTGATGGAAAGGGAGGGTGGGACTGGTTTGCCGCACGCTCCTTCCGCTGCCTGCGCTTGGTTTCTGCATGCTCTCGGCGACGAGACTCAAGGAGCTCAGCGCCCTCCCGGATGTACTTCCTCCACTTAGGGCGGTCTATGGCCAGGGACTCCCAGGTGTCAGTGGGGATGTCGCACAGGTTACAGAACGACTGTACACACAGGGTAATGGGGAACGACTCACTCCCATCTGCTCCTGGGTAAGTCTCCGTGACTGCCCCTTTACACTTTTTCTAAATTTGTTCATGGGATGTGGGCGTCGCTGGCAGAACCAACATTTATTGCCCGTCCCTAATTGCCCCTTGAGAAGGTGGTGGTGAGCCGCCTTCTTGAACCGCTGCAGTCCGTGTGGTGAAGGTGCTCCCACAGTGCTGACTTTGTCGTAGCGGTTTGGTACAACTGAGTGTCTCGCTGGGCCATTTCAGAGGGGCAGTTAAGAGTCAACCACATTGCTGTGGACCTGGAGTCACGTATAGGCCAGACCGGGTAAGGGTGGCAGATTTCCTCCCCTAAAGGGACATCAGGTTTTTCTGACAATCTGGTAGTTTCATGGTCTAGCTTTTTAAAATTCCAGATAGACAAACATCACTGGGAACATGGGTTTGAATTTATATATAGCTCTATTTAAATGGCCTATGAAGACAAAAGGCTTGGACACTCTATAGGCCCAAAGGCCTGATCAGAGGGTGTTCACTAATGCTATGAATGCTGGGATAGCTGTCTTTTCGACTTAACGCGAGGGAGAAAAGAATCAGTAAATCAGCGGAGCGAATTAGCAGACTCTTCATGAACATGCGATTTCCACAGCTTGAGTCCTTTAGCATGTTTACATTTTTGGCCTGAGGTAACGCAATGTCGCTGTTGAAGTCTATCCCAACCCGAGTCGGCACGTGGGGGAGAGGAGGGGCTTGGAAATCAGAAATTAAATCCACCGATATCTAAAGAGGTTTTATTTCTCGTCTCTGGCAGGAAGCTTTGGCATGGTCTGGTACATATTCTGGCTGCTGGTGTCTTATGAAAGTCCAGCCAAACACCCCACCATTTCTGATGAGGAAAGGACTTACATCGAGGAGGCTATTGGAGAAGGCGGCAACCTCATGAACCCTTTGGTGGTGAGTGCGTGCTTTTTCTTACCCTCTTGAACTGAACGGAAGCCAAATGTCAAAGGGCAAAGGTTGTCGCCGTGGGCAACTTGGCCTGTGGACGGGCAGAGACCGATACAGTTGGCTGCAAACTGGTCACATGGTCGGGGAAAATGGTTCGTATTGTGGAGGAAACCCCAAACTAAATTTTAAAATTGTTAATATTAACATATTTTAAACTTGTAAATTCCCCACGGACAGTTGATGAATGCATGTTTTTTATTATATAGAAGATTGCGATGCAGTTGAGAGACACTTTGGAAACTCACTCCACAGTGCCAAGTAGTGGACAAAGCTTGCAATTACATCGTGACAGTTGACATAGCAAAAATTAGAATAAATTTGAGAAAACTTTTGAGAATAAATTTGATAATTAATTTGAGAATTAATTGGCAATAACAACATCAACTTGCATTATATAGCGCCTTTAACGTGGCAAAACATCCCAAGTCGCTTCACAGGAGCAAAATTTGACACCGAGCCACATAAGGAGGTGTTAGGGCAGGTGACCAAAAGCTTGGTCAAAGAGGTAGGTTTATAGGAGTGCCTTAAAGGTGGAAAGGTAGAGAGACGGAGAAGTTTAGGGAGGGAGTACGGACAGTGCGGGGCGGTACTAATTGGATAGCCATTTCAAAGAGCCGGCACAGGCACGATGGGCCAAATGGCCTCCTTCTGTGCCATGTGATTGTATGATTCTATAACGTACGAGAGTTGTTACAGGGTGTCATACCGTGACCAAACCGACTGTTCACGGCCTGTGAGAGGAAGTGGGCTTGGATTCAAGGATGAGTGACCTTAACCTCATTCTCCGGCCTGTTGTGTTCTCTGACAGAAATTCAAGGCGCCGTGGCGCAAGTTTTTCACCTCCATGCCCGTCTATGCCATCGTGGTGGCCAACTTCTGCCGCAGTTGGACTTTCTACCTGCTACTGATCAGCCAGCCGGCCTACTTCGAGGAAGTGTTTGGGTTCGAGATCAGCAAGGTACCGAATGCATTCTTCCGATGTAAAGCAAGCGCTCATTTGTTAATTTGAAAAAACATTTTCTTTTTTCTCCGCTAACGTTTCATCATTTTGTTCGGTTCTCTCCCTCGCTTTTTTGGGAAATGCATCTTTCTCCCGGTTGAGGAGGTGGGAGCTGGGTGTGGGGGGCCTCATCCTGCGTCACTAATGGAATTACCGTGTGTTGCAGGAGAACAACGATTGTTTCCCCACCGTAGGCCTTGGGGTTAAAATTGCAGTCGGGCCCCGATAGCGCCATCGGAGCCCCATCTGCAAATTTAAAGCGGGAGCCCACCCCCACCGCTCACTTTCCGATTGGACCATCTTAGAATCCTGAGCGCGGCTCTGGTTTCCATGTTATAAAAGGGAGTGCATCCTGCCAGCCGGAGTGACTCCTGCCAACGACCAGTCATGACGCATACTGCGCATTCATCTGGAACCAGAAGCTTCTTTCTTTTTTCCACAGAGCGTGTTTGACTGGCATTTTTCCTCTCGTTCCCGGCCCGCTCCCATGGCGAACCGGCAACACGCACGCGCAGTCCGCTTCCGGTGTGTTGGCAGCAGTCACTTCCTTTACAAAATAATATAATGAGGGGGCTCGACAAGCTAGATAGATGAAAGGTAATTTAAAATGGAGAAAAATTGCAAAGTGCCGCAGTACAGCGGAACCTGGGGGTCCTTGTGCATGAAACACAAAAAGTTAGTATACAGGTACAGCAAGTATTCAGGAAGGCAAATGGAATGTTTATTGCAAGGGGGATAGAGTTTAAAAGCAGATAAGTCCTGCTACAACGGTACAGGGTATTGGTGAGGCCACACCTGGAGTACTGCGTAGAGTTTTGGTCTCCGTATTTAAGGAAGGATAGACTTGCATTGGAGGTTGTTCAGAGAAGGTTCACTAGGTTGATTCTGGAGATGAGGGGGTTGACTTATGAGGAAAGGTTGAGTAGGTTGGGCCTCTACACATTGGAGTTCGGAAGAATGAGAGGTGATCTTATCGAAACATATAAAATAATGAGGGGGCTCAACAAGATGGATTCAGAGAGGGTATTTTCACGCATAGGGGAAACTAAAACTAGGGGGCATAGTCTCAGAATAAGGGGCCACCCATTTAAAACTGAGATGAGGAGGAATTTCTTCTCTCAGAGGGTTGTGAATCTTTGGAATTCTCTGCCCCAGAGAGCTGTGGAGGCTGGGTCATTGAATATATTTAAGGTGGAGATACACAGATTTTTGAAAGATAGCGGATGAAGGGTTATGGGGAGCGGGCAGGGAAGTGGAGTTCAGGCCAAGATCAGATCAGCCATGATCTTATTGAATGGCGGAGCAGGCTCGAGGAGCCAAATGGCTGACTCCTGCTCCTATTTCTTACGTTCATAAAAAGAATATAGAAGAGGTGCCAAAAAAAAGGCTTACTAGGATGATACCAGAACTGAGAGGTTATAACTATCAGGAATATAATAAAAGCTAGTCTGAGTAATGGTGACCATGAAACTACCGATTGTCGTAAAAACTCATCTGGTTCACTGATGTCCCTTTAGGGAAGGAAATGGCCGATATGAGACTCCAGACCCACAGCGATGTGGTTGACTCTTAACTGCCCTCTGAAATGGCCCAGCGAGACACTCAGTTGTACCAAACCGCTGCGACAAAGTCAACGCTGTGGGAGCACCTTCACCACACGGACTGCAGCGGTAAACGTGGCTCACCACCACCCTCTCGATGGCAATAAATGCCGGCCTTGCCTGCAACACCCACATCCCGTGAATGAATAAAAAAATAAGGAAGGACTGATCAGGCTGGGGCTCTGTGCTCTAGTAAAGAGAAGACTGAAGGGTGACCTGATAGAGGTCTTTAAGATGATGAAAGGGTTTGATAGGTTGGACGTAGAGAAGATGTTACCACTTGCGGACGAGACCAGAACTACAGACCATGAATTAACAAATTCAATAAGCAATTCAGGTGAAACCTCTTTACCCAGAGAGTGGTGAGAATGTGGAACTCGCTGCCACAGGGAGTGGTTGAGGTGAATAGTATTTAGGGGGAGGCTAGTGAGAAAGGAATAGAGGGATATGCTGATGGGGTGAGATGAAGTAAGGTGGGAGGAGGCTCGTGTGGAGCATAAACACCGGCACGGACCATAATAAAAACAGCAAATGCTGGAAATCTCAGCGGGTCAGGCAGCATCTGTGGAGAGAGAAACAGAGTTAACGTTTCGGGTCGATGACCCTTCGTCAGAACTGGAAATGTTCGAGATGTAACAGGTTTGTAACCAGATGTAGAGGCAGGGAAAGAGGGGAGGGGAGGAAAGAACAAAAGGGAAGGTCTGTGATTGGGTGGGAGGCAGGAGAGATTAAATGCTGCAAATGGGGATAGCCAAATCATCAATAGCTGCCATCTGGAAAATATATGGGCAGGGGTTATGGTCTGAAATTGTTGGACTCGATGTTGAGTGCCGAAGGCTGTAAAGTGCCTTAACGAAAGATGAGGTGGTGTTCCTCGAGCTTGCGTTGGAGGAAGAGGCCGAGGAGGGAGAGGTCAGAGTGTGAGTGGAGCAGGGAATTAAAGTGACAGGCGACCAGCAGCTTGAGGTCACGAACTGAACGGAGGTGTTCCGCAAAGCGGTCACCCAATCTGTGTTTGGTCTCCCCTGATGAGGACCAGCATATACCAGTTGGGCCGAGCGGCCTGTATCTCCGTTGTACATTCTGTGTGATTCTATGTGATGAAAGCTCGCTGGGCCTCCGAGTCGGCACCTCTGGGTAGAAATTTGTCCCAGTTGGTCGGACTGAATACCGGGAAGCTTCTCTGCATCACTGCCTTGAACCCCAACAGGACTGTGACCAAGGGGCAGAAATTCAGCCATGCTTCATTTGGGGCGGTACCCCAGGCCGAGCGCTAATTTTAGCTATGAGGAAAGATTGGATAGGCTGGGTCTGTTTTCTTTGGAACAGAGGAGGCTGAGGGGAGACCTGACTGAGGTGTATAAAATTATGAGGGGCCTGGATAGAGTGGATAGGAAGGACCTATTTCCCTTAGCAGAGGGGCCAACAACCAGGGGGATAGATTTAAAGTAATTGGGGGGAAATTTCTTCACCCAGAGGGTGATGGGGGTCTGGAACTCACTGCCTGAAAGGGTGGTAGAGGCAGAAACCCTCACCACATTGGATGTGCACTTGAAGTGCCGTAACCTACAGGGCTACGGGCCAAGTGAGATGAGACTGGGTAGCTCTTTGTCGGCCGGCACGGGCACGATGGGCCGAAATGGCCTCCGTCCATGCTGTAAATTTCTATGATTCTGTGAGTCTGTGATCAGGGAGGAGATTCTACCCCGGCGTGTTTGCCAAGCCGATTCGAGAGCTGCTGGTACCCAGCTGGGGCGGTGGGTGGGGGGGGGGGGCGGCGGGGGGGGGGGGCCGTGAAAGAGTTGATTAAACGTGGGCCCAGTTGCATTGCCGATTGTTAATTCCATGTTCGCCTTCCTCTCAACACAGGTGGGCCTGTTGTCTGCTCTCCCCCATCTCGTGATGACCATCATCGTGCCCATTGGTGGGCAGATGGCGGACCACCTCAGAGCCAAGAACCTCATGTCCACCACCAACGTCAGGAAGATGATGAACTGCGGAGGTGTGTTTCTGCGGGGCAGCATTTCTGCGTTACTGCCCTGAACCCCGAAGAGCAAGGGGGGGGAGGGGGGAGAAATTCGGCCGGGCCTCTGTTGCGGCGGTAACCCCGGGTGGAGCGGTAATTTTAACGCCTGGAAAAAGTTTTGCGCCTCCCGCCCAGAAATTGGATCAGAATCGGGCGAGGAGCTGACAGGGGCGATAAATCAGCCGTTGCACACCAGAGCTCGGTGGGGGGGGGAGGAGGGGAGATGAAAGTTTGGTCGGTACACTTTGCGGGGCCCATTGCACATGCACGGAACTCCGAGTCAGACCCCGGGAAAAGCCGGGTCTTAAAGGTGCACCGTAGTAATGCACCCATTAAATGTTTCAAAATCACTTGTTTCCAACCTACGCTGTTAATGTCTGTCTGCCGCTGCAGACTGGGAGACTCACGCACTGTGCTGTGTGTAAACGTTGCACTGACTGTGACCTCGGGGGCTCACGCACCGTGCTGTGTGTAAACGTTGCACTGACTGTGACCTCGGGAGACTCACGCACCGTGCTGTGTGTAAACATTGCACTGACTGTGACCTCGGGGGCTCACGCACCGTGCTGTGTGTAAACGTTGCACTGACTGTGACCTCGGGGGCTCACGCACCGTGCTGTGTGTAAACGTTGCACTGACTGTGACCTCGGGGGCTCACGCACCGTGCTGTGTGTAAACGTTGCACTGACTGTGACCTCGGGGGCTCACGCACCGTGCTGTGTGTAAACGTTGCACTGACTGTGACCTCGGGGGCTCACACACCGTGCTGTGTGTAAACGTTGCACTGACTGTGACCTCGGGAGACTCACGCACCGTGCTGTGTGTAAACGTTGCACTGACTGTGACCTCGGGGGCTCACGCACTGTGCTGTGTGTAAACGTTGCACTGACTGTGACCTCGGGGGCTCACACACCGTGCTGTGTGTAAACGTTGCACTGACTGTGACCTCGGGAGACTCACGCACCGTGCTGTGTGTAAACCTTGCACTGACTGTGACCTCGGGGGCTCACACACCGTGCTGTGTGTAAACGTTGCACTGACTGTGACCTCGGGAGACTCACGCACTGTGCTGTGTGTAAACGTTGCACTGACTGTGACCTCGGGGGCTCACACACCGTGCTGTGTGTAAACGTTGCACTGACTGTGACCTCGGGAGACTCACGCACCGTGCTGTGTGTAAACCTTGCACTGACTGTGACCTCGGGAGACTCACGCACCGTGCTGTGTGTAAACCTTGCACTGACTGTGACCTCCCAGGGAAGCACTTCCTCCTCCCTTTAAGCAGCCGCCAGTCTCTCGAGCCAACACCAGCTGTTTCTCCAGACGTTGGCCTTGGCGGGCGCGCAATGCGGCGCACGCACCAAATTTACCGACCGGGGCGCAAGCGTGGGCGTTGCATCAGGATCGGAGCGACCATCAGCAGCCGGGCGCTAGCAGTTAGCGCTCCCCGGTGAGCCGCTAATGAATTTTCCGTTGGGGCGCTAAACACCGTGCGCCTGGTCGCTAAGCTCCAACGCTCCCATTAACGCCCCCTCTGGCCGCCAACTGAGGCGATAGACAACCGAGAATCCAAACCCAACTCTTAGTCACGCACGATGCCCATTTACGTGCCAAGGTTCTATGTCCTCATCCATGCCTTTGTTACCTCCAGACTCGACTATTCCAAAGCCGTTCCCACCTCGCACCCTCCGTACACCTGAGCTCATCCAAAACACTGCAGCCCATGTCCTAAGTTGCATCAGTGTCCTATGAGGAGAGATTGAGTAAACTAGGCCTATATTCTCTAGAGTTTAGAAGAATGAGAGGTGATCTCATTGAAACATACACAATTCTTACAGGGCTTAACAGGGTAGATGCTGTTTCCCCCGGGCTGGGGAGTCTAGAACCAGGGGTCACAGTCTCAGAATAAGGGGTCGGCCATTTAGGCTCGAGGGGCCGAATGGCCGACTCCTGCTTCTATTTCTTATGTTCCTTTCAGGTGCCGTTCACCCATCACCCCCTGTGCTCACTGACCTATATTTTACACCTCGAGTCTCGTCGCCGAGAGCATGCAGAAAACAAGCACAGACAGCGGAAGGAGCGTGCAGCAAACCAGACTCCCCACCCACCCTTTTCCCTCAACCACTGTCTGTCCCACCTGTGACAGAGACTGTAATTCCCGTATTGGACACCTGAGAACTCATTTTTAGAGTGGAAGCAAGTCTTCCTCGATTCCGAGGGACTGCCTATGATGATCATGATCATGTGAAATGCCTTGCGACGTTTAACTCCATTAAAGGCGCTATTTAAATGCAGGTTGTTGATAAATTGATTTCCTGAATTTGCCTGAACATCGCAACTAAATTTCTGGATCAGCTTACACCATGGCCACCAATTTGTGTAGAGTTGCCCCTTTCCCTCATTCATCAATTTAACCTCGGGTCTGAACAAACAGAGAGATTCCTGTCCCTTAGCAGCCTGACTTCAGTGTCAGCTGTGGCTCAGTGGGCAGCACTCTCACCTTTGTGTCAGAAGGTTGTGGGTTCGAGTCCCACTCCAGGAGACTTGAGCACAAAAATCTAGACCGACGCTCCCAGTGCAGTGCTGAGGGAGTGCTGCAGTGTCGGAGGTGCCATCTTTCGGATGGGACGTTAAACCGAGGCCCCGTCTGTTCTCTCAGGTGGACGGACTTAAAAGACCCCATGGCCACGATTTCAAAGAAGAGCAGGGGAGTTCTTCCTGATGTCCTGGGGCCAATATTTATCCCTCAACAAAAAAAACACTTTATCTGGTCATTATCTCATTTCTGTTTGTGGGAGCTTGCTGTGCGCAAATTGGCTGCTGCATTTCCCACATTACAACAGTGACTACACTCCAAAAGTACTTAATTGGCTGTAAAGCGCTTAGAGATGTCTGGTGGATGTGAAAGGTGCTATAGAAATGCAGCAGTGCTGAGGGAGCACCGCACTGTCGGAGGTGCAGTCTTTCGGAAGAGACGCTAAACCGAGGCCCCGTCTGCTCTCTCAGGTGGATGTAATAAATCCCGGGGCACTATTTCGAACAAGAGCAGGGGAGTTATCCACGGTGTACCTGGGGCCAATATTTATCCCTCAATCAACATAACAAAAACAGATTATCTGGTCATTTATCTCATTGCTGTTTCTGGGAACTTGCTGTGCGCAAATTGGCTGCTGCGTTTGCCACATTACAACACTTCAAACGTACTTAATTGGCTGAATAGCACTTTGGAATGTCCGGAGGTCATTAAAGGTGCTATTTAAATGCAAGTCTTGCTTTTTTCTTAAGAAATTGACCAGGTTATGACTCAAATCCAATAAGCTGTCCAAATCAATAGATTAAGAGATATACTTCAAAATCTATTGCTGCTAATGGGGGAGCGGGGGAGGTGGCTCTGAATTCTATCGGTAAGTTCAGTTCCTGATGAGCACAGCGAATTCCTTGTAACCGCAGTACTCTAGACGTGGTACAGTTTTTGTCTCCTTATTTAACGAGGGATATACTTGCATTGGAGGCAGTTCAGAGAAGGTTCACGAGGTTGATTCCTGAGATGAAGGGGTTGTCATATGAAGAAAGGTTGAGCAGGTTGGGCCTACACTCATTGGAGTTTAGAAGAATGAGAGGTGATCTCATTGAAACATATAAGAATCTAAGGGGGCTGGACAGGGTAGATGCAGAGAGGATGTTTTCCCTCGTGGGGGAATCTAGAACTAGGGGGCATAGTTTCAGAATAAGGGGTCGCCCATTTAAAACGGAGATGAGGAGGAATTTCTTCTCTCAGAGGGTCGTGAATCTTTGGAATTCTCTGCCCCAGAGAGCTGTGGAGGCTGGGTCATTGAATATATTCAAGGCGGAGATAGATTGATTTTTGAACTGTAGGGGTGTCAAGGGTCATGGGGAGCGGGCAGGGAAGTGGAGTTGAGGCCAAGATCAGATCAGCCATGATCTTATTGAATGGCGGAGCAGGCTCGAGGGGCCGAATGGCCGACTCCTGCTCCTATTTCTTGTGTTCTTATGTAACAGTAACTGCGTGAATGGATCGTTAGGGCCCGAAACTCCAGAATTCACTCCCTAAACCTCTTCGCCTTTCTCTCCTCCATTAAGGCGCTCCTTAAAATCTAAAACTTCTTCAAACCCTTTGACCAAGGTCACGGGTCCCCTGTCCTAATATCTCCTTTTGTGGCTTTGCGTCAAATTTTTGGATTGATGATCGCTCCTGCACAGCGCCTTGGGACGTCTTACCGTGTTGCAAGCGCTATCTAAACGCAAGTTGCTGTTGTATAACAGCAGGACTGACATATGAGGAGAGACTGGATCGCCTGGGTCTGTATTCACTGGAGTTTAGAAGGATGAGAGGGGATCTCATAGAAACGTATAAAATTCTGACGGAACTGGACAGTTTAGATGCAGGAAGAATGTTCCCGATGTTGGGGAAGTCCAGAGCCAGGGGTCACAGTCTAAGGATAAGGGGTAAGCCATTTAGGACCGAGATGAGGAGAAACTTCTTCACTCAGAGAGTGGTTAACCTGTGGAATTCTCTACCACAGAGAGTTGTTGAGGCCAGTTCTTTCGATATTTTCAAGAGGAGTTAGATATGACCCTGACGGCTAAAGGGATCAAGGGGTATGGAGAGAAAGCAGGAAAGGGGTACTGAGGTGAATGATCAGCCATGATTGGTGAGGCCGCACCTGGAGTACTGCGTGCAGTTTTGGTCACCTTACTTAAGGAAGGATATACTAGCTTTGGAGGGGGTACAGAGACGATTCACTAGGCTGATTCCGGAGATGAGGGGGTTACCTTATGATGATAGATTGAGTAGACTGGGTCTTTACTCGTTGGAGTTCAGAAGGATGAGGGGTGATTTTATAAAAACATTTAAAATAATGAAAGGGATAGACAAGATAGAGGCAGAGATGTTGTTTCCACTGGTCGGGGAGACTAGAACTAGGGGGCACAGCCTCAAAATACGGGGGAGCCAATTTAAAACCGAGTTGAGAAGGAATTTCTTCTCCCAGAGGGTTGTGAATCTGTGGAATTCTCTGCCCAGGGAAGCAGTTGAGGCTAGCTCATTGAAAGTATTCAAATCACAGATTGATAGATTTTTAACCAATAAGGGAATTAAGGGTTACGGGGAGCGGGCGGGTAAGTGGAGCTGAGTCCATGGCCAGATCAGCCATGATCTTGTTGAGTGGTGGAGCAGGCTCGAGGGGCTAGATGGCCAACTCCTGTTCCTAATTCTTATGTTCTTATGATCATATTGAATGGTGGTGCAGGCTCAAAGGGCCGAATGGCCTATCCTGCACCTATTTTCTATGTTTCACTATTTGATGCAATACCCTCATTCTGCTCTGCTGCCCTTCCCTCCCTCTTGTCTAAAGGTTTCGGGATGGAAGCAACGTTTCTGCTGGTGGTAGGATTCTCGCACACTCGAGGCGTGGCGATCTCATTCCTCGTTCTGGCTGTCGGCTTCAGTGGGTTTGCAATCTCAGGTGATTACTGTTTTCCGTCGCTGCGCGCTGTAATTTCATCTTGTAGTGTTAGGAAACCAATTTGCCAGAATCAGGTTGTTAGCATAACTGCGATGGCAGATGAAGTATAATGTGGATAAATGTGAGGTTATCCACTTTCGTGGTAAAAACAGACTATTATCTGAATGGTGACAGATTAGGAAAAGGGGAGATGCAACGAGACCTGGTTGTCATGGTACATCAGTCATTGAAGGTTGGCATGCAGGTACAGCAGGCGGTTAAGAAAGCAAATAGCATGTTGGTCTTCATAGCGAGGGGATTTGAGTGCAGGGGCAGGGAGGTGTTGCTACAGTTGTACAGGACCTTGGTGAGGCCACACCTGGAGTATTGTGTACAGTTTTGGTCTCCTAACTTGAGGAAAGACATTCTTGCTATTGAGGGAGTGCAGCGAAGGTTCACCAGACTGATTCCCGGGATGGCGGGACTGACATATCAAGAAAGACTGGATCAACTGGGCTTGTATTCACTGGAATTCAGAAGAATGAGAGGGGATCTCATAGAAACATTTAAAATTCTGACGGGTTTAGACAGGTTGGATGCAGGAAGAATGTTCCCAATGTTGGGGAAGTCCAGAACCAGGGGTCACAGTTTAAGGATAAGGGGTAAGCCACTTAGGACCGAGATGAGGAGAAACTTCTTCACCCAGAGAGTGGTGAACCTGTGGAATTCTCTACCACAGAAAGTTGTTGAAGCCAATTCACTAAATATATTCAAAAAGGAGTTCGATGTAGTCCTTACTACTCGGGGGATCAAGGGGTATGGCGACAAAGCAGGAATGGGGTACTGAAGTTGCATGTTCAGCCATGAACTCATTGAATGGCGGTGCAGGCTCGAAGGGCCGAATGGCCTACTCTTGCACCTATTTTCTATGTTTCTATGTTTCTATTATCATATATTATCATATGTTAGCATGTGTTATTTGCTCAGCAGCTTAGCACTGCACAGATGAGGATTCGTGACTCGATTTAATCCGTCCCCACCCATCTCTTGTATCTGTTTGTATTTCTTCCACTAAAGGCTTCAACGTCAACCATCTGGACATCGCCCCGCGCTATGCCAGTATCCTGATGGGCCTCTCCAATGGGGTCGGGACTTTATCCGGGATGGTGTGCCCTATAATTGTGGGAGCCATGACCAAGCACAAGGTGAGGTATCATGAACAGAATGCCCATAGTTTAGAGAAAGAAAGTGCTTTGAGACGTCCGGTGGTCGTGAAAGGCGCTATATAAATGCAAGCCTTTCTTTTTATTTTAAACCTTTACCACTGTTCGTGATAGAAAGACTTGCATTTATATATAGCCTTGTCACATCCCTTAACTGTTCCCATTAATTACTTTAAAAGTAGAGCCATAAAGTCCTGCACCTATTTTCTATGTTTCTATGTTTCTATTATCATATATTATTATACGATAATAGAAACATCAACAGAATGCCCACAGTTTAGAGCCAATAAAGTACTTTTTGGAGTGTGGTCACTGTTGCAATGTGGGAAAACGCGGCAGCCCATTTGCCCCTGAGCGTTGAGGAACTCAACTTTCCCTCCGAACTCCATGCACATCCAGCATGGAAAATTGGAATTTGCAACAACAAATTGCCTTTGGAGATCCCTGAAATTCCTAGAAGATCATGGACAAGGGGACACAATCTTAAAATTAGAGCCCGGCCGTTCGAGGGTGAAGTCAGGAAGCACTTCTTCACACAAAGGGCGGTGGGAATCTGGAACTCTCTCCCCTAAAGGGCTGTGGATGTCGGGAGTCAGTTGGAACTTTCAAGACTGAATTCTTTGTTGGGTGAGGGTATCAAGGGATATGGTGCTAAGGCGGGCAAATGGAGTTGAGGTACAGATCAGACATGCTCCAACTGAATGGCGGGGGCAGGCTTGGAAAACATAGAAACATAGAAACATAGAAAATAGGTGCAGGAGCAGGCCATTCAGCCCTTCTAGCCTGCACCGCCATTCAATGAGTTCATGGCTGAACATGAAACTTCAGTACCCACTTCCTGCTTTCACGCCATACCCCTTGATCCCCCGAGTAGTAAGGACTTCATCTAACTCCCTTTTGAATATATTTAGTGAATTGGCCTCAACTACTTCCTGTGGTAGAGAATTCCACAGGTTCACCACTCTCTGGGTGAAGAAGTTTCTCCTTATCTCAGTCCTAAATGGCTTACCCCTTATCCTTAGACTGTGACCCCTGGTTCTGGACTTCCCCAACATTGGGAACATTCTTCCTGCATCCAACCTGTCCAAACCCGTCAGAATTTAAAACGTTTCTATGAGGTCCCCTCTCACTCTTCTGAACTCCAGTGAATACAAGCCCAGTTGATCCAGTCTTTCTTGATAGGTCAGTCCCACCATCCCGGGAATCAGTCTGGTGAATCTTCGCTGCACTCCCTCAATAGCAAGAATGTCCTTCCTCAAGTTAGGAGACCAAAACTGTACACAATACTCCAGGTGTGGCCTCACCAAGGCCCTGTACAACTGTAGCAACACCTCCCTGTCCCTGTACTCAAATCCCCTCGCTATGAAGGCCAACATGCCATTTGCTTTCTTAACCGCCTGCTGTACCTGCATGCCAACCTTCAATGACTGATGTACCATGACACCCAGGTCTCGTTGCACCTTCCCTTTTCCTAATCTGTCACCATTCAGATAATAGTCTGTCTCTCTGTTTTTACCACCAAAGTGGATAACCTCACATTTATCCACATTATACTTCATCTGCCACGCATTTGCCCACTCACCTAACCTATCCAAGTCACTCTGTAACCTCGTAGCATCCTCCTCGCAGCTCACACTGCCACCCAACTTAGTGTCATCCGCAAATTTGGAGATACTACATTTAATCCCCTCGTCTAAATCATTAATGTACAATGTAAACAGCTGGGGCCCCAGCACAGAACCCTGCGGTACCCCACTAGTCACTGCCTGCCATTCCGAAAAGTACCCATTTACTCCTACTCTTTGTTTCCTGTCTGACAACCAGTTCTCAATCCACGTCAGCACACTACCCCCAATCCCATGTGCTTTAACTTTGCACATTAATCTCCTGTGTCGGACCTTGTCGAAAGCCTTCTGAAAGTCCAAATATACCACATCAACTGGTACTCCTTTGTCCACTTTATTGGAAACATCCTCAAAAAATTCCAGAAGATTTGTCAAGCATGATCTCCCTTTCACAAATCCATGCTGAGTTGGACCTATCATGTCACCATTTTCCAAATGCGCTGTTATGACATCCTTAATAATTGATTCCATCATTTTACCCACTACTGAGGTCAGGCTGACCGGTCTATAATTCCCTGCTTTCTCTCTCCCTCCTTTTTTAAAAAGTGGGGTTACATTGGCTCCCCTCCACTCGATAGGAACTGATCCAGAGTCAATAGAATGTTGGAAAATGACTGTCAATGCATCCGCTATTTCCAAGGCCACCTCCTTAAGTACTCTGGGATGCAGTCCATCAGGCCCTGGGGATTTATCGGCCTTCAATCCCATCAATTTCCCCAACACAATTTCCCGACTAATAAAGATTTCCCTCAGTTCCTCCTCCTTAATAGACCCTCTGACCACTTTTATATCCGGAAGGTTGTTTGTGTCCTCCTTAGTGAATACTGAACCAAAGTACTTGTTCAATTGGTCTGCCATTTCTTTGTTCCCCGTTATGACTTCCCCTGATTCTGACTGCAGGGGACCTACGTTTGTCTTTACTAACCTTTTTCTCTTTACATACCTATAGAAACTTTTGCAATCCGCCTTAATGTTCCCTGCAAGCTTCTTCTCGTACTCCATTTTCCCTGCCCTAATCAAACCCTTTGTCCTCCTCTGCTGAGTTCTAAATTTCTCCCAGTCCCCAGGTTCGCTGCTATTTCTGGCCAATTTGTATGCCATTTCCTTGGCTTTAATACTATCCCTGATTTCCCTAGATAGCCACGGTTGAGCCACCTTCCCTTTTTTATTTTTACGCCAGACAGGAATGTACAATTGTTGTAATTCATCCATGCGGTCTCTAAATGTCTGCCATTGCCCATCCACAGTCAACCCCTTAAGTATCATTAGCCAATCTATCTTAGCCAATTCATGCCTCATACCTTCAAAGTTACCCTTCTTTAAGTTCTGGACCATGGTCTCTGAATTAACTGTTTCATTCTCCATCCTAATGCAGAATTCCACCATATTATGGTCACTCTTCCCCAAGGGGCCTCGCACAATGAGATTGCTAATTAATCCTCTCTCATTACACAACACCCAGTCTAAGATGGCCTCCCCCCTAGTTGGTTCCTCGACATATTGGTCTAGAAAACCATCCCTTATGCATTCCAGGAAATCCTCCTCCACCGTATTGCTTCCAGTTTGGCTAGCCCAATCTATGTGCATATTAAAGTCACCCATTATAACTGCTGCACCTTTATTGCATGCACTCCTAATTTCCTGTTTGATGCCCTCCCCAACATCACTACTACTGTTTGGAGGTCTGTACACAACTCCCACTAACGATTTTTGCCCTTTAGTGTTCTGCAGCTCTACCCATATAGATTCCACATCATCCAAGCTAATGTCTTTCCTAACTATTGCATTAATCTCCTCTTTAACCAGCAATGCTACCCCACCTCCTTTTCCTTTTATTCTATCCTTCCTGAATGTTGAATACCCCTGAATGTTGAGTTCCCAGCCCTGATCATCCTGGAGCCACGTCTCCGTAATCCCAATCACATCATATTTGTTAACATCTATTTGCACAGTTAATTCATCCACCTTATTGCGGATACTCCTTGCATTAAGACACAAAGCCTTCAGGCTTGCTTTTTTAACACCCTTTGTCCTTCTAGAATTTTGCTGTACAGTGGCCCTTTTTGTTCTTTGCCTTGGGTTTCTCTGCCCTCCACTTTTCCTCATCTCCTTTCTGTCTTTTGCTTTTGCCTCATTTTTGTCTCTCTCTGTCTCCCTGCATAGGTTCCCATCCCCCTGCAATATTAGTTTAACTCCTCCCCAACAGCACTAGCAAACACTCCCCCTAGGACATTGGTTCCGGATCTGCCCAGGTGCAGACCGTCCGGTTTGTACTGGTCCCACCTCCCCCAGAACCGGTTCCAATGCCCCAAGAATTTGAATCCCTCCCTGCTGCACCACTGCTCAAGCCATGTATTCATCTGCGCTATCCTGCGATTCCTACTCTGACTAGCACATGGCACTGGTAGCAATCCCGAGATTACTACTTTTGAGGTCCTACTTTTTAATTTAGCTCCTAGCTCCTTAAATTCTTTTCGTAGGACCTCATCCCTTTTTTTACCTATGTCGTTGGTACCAATGTGCACCACGACAACTGGCTGTTCTCCCTCCCATTTCAGAATGTCCTGCACCCGCTCCGAGACATCCTTGACCCTTGCACCAGGGAGGCAACATACCATCCTGGAGTCTCGGTTGCGTCCGCAGAAACGCCTATCTATTCCCCTCACCATCGAATCCCCTATCACTATCGCGCTCCCACTCTTTTTCCTGCCCTCCTTTGCAGCAGAGCCACCTACGGTGCCATGAACTTGGCTGCTGCTGCCCTCCCCTGATGAGTCATCCTCCCCAACAGTACTCAAAGCAGTGTATCTGTTTTGCAGGGGGATGACCACAGGGGACCCCTGCACTATCTTTCTTGCACTGCTCTTCCTGCTGGTCTTCCATTCCCTATCTGGCTGTGGACCCTTTTCCTGCGGTAAGACCAACTCACTACACGTGATACTCACGTCATTCTCAGCATCGTGGATGCTCCAGAGTGAATCCACCCTCAGCTCCAATTCCGCAACGCGGACCGTCAAGAGCTCGAGGCGGATACACTTCCCACACATGTAGCGCCCAGGGACACCGGAAGTGTCCCCGAGTTCCCACATGGTACAGGAGGAGCATATCACATGGCCGAGCTCTCCTGCCATGTCTTAACCTTAGATACCCTTAAATTGGTAATAACAATGTTGCAGTTCACTTACTGATATAAAAAAGAAAAGAAAAGCTACTCACCAATCACCAGCCAATCACTTACCACATTGGCTGTGACGTCACTTTTTGATTACTTTCTACATCTATTTTGCTTTCTGGCTCTCGATCTCCCGCTGGGCTTTTGACAGGTCGCTCCCCTCTCACCAACTGAATGGCCTCCCCCTGATCCCTTCTTGAAGATTAAGTATTTGGTTCAGCAATGTATTTAGAGACCAGAGTCTCCTCCCTCCATTGTGGATCAATTTAGTTCATCCTGCATCTAATAATTAGAATCGTAGAAAGTTTACGGCACAGAAAGAGGCCATTTCAGCCCATCGTGTCTGTGCCGGCCGACAAAGAGCTATCCCGCCTACTCCCACTTTCCAGCTCTCGGTCCGTAGCCCTGTAGGTTACGGCACTTCAAGTGCACATCCAAGTACTTTTTAAATGTGGTGAGGGTTTCTGCCTCGACCACCCTTTCAGGCAGTGAGTTCCAGACCCCCACCACCCTCTGGGTGAAGGAATTTCCCCTCATATCCCCTCTAAACCTCCTCCCCAATTACTTTAAATCTATGCCCCCTCATTAGTGACCTCTCCAGTAAGGGAAACAGGTCCTTCCTATCCGCTCTATCTAGGCTCCACATAATTTTATACACCTCAATAAGGTCTCCCCTCAGCCTCTCCTGTTCCAAAGAAAACAGACCCAGCCTATCCAATCTTTCCTCACAGCTAAAATTCTCCAATCCAGGCAATATCCTCATAAATCTCCTCTGTACCCTCTCTGGTGCAATCACATCTTTCTTATCATGTGGTGACCAGAACTCTAGCAGTGGTATAACTAGTGTTTTATACATTGATGAGCCGCCTTCTTGAACCGCTGCAGTCCCGTGTGGTGAAGGTGCTCCCACAGTGCTGTTAGGGAGGGAGTTCCAGGATTTTGACCCAGCGACGATGAAGGAATTGCAGATATATTTCCGTCAGGTGTGATTTGGGGGGGGGGGGGGGGGCGGTGAAACGTGGACCCCTTGGGGAGCCCACACAGCGACAGTACATTTTAAATCGGGCTCCAAAATACACTGTGGGTGCACAATTTAAATATGTTAATTGAGCGCCCCACCCTTGAAGGGCAGGACACTCAGACCTCGCTATCCGCCATTCTAAATAGGGCGCCGGGCGCCATGTTGGGGTCACATTCCCCGTATTTATCTATTTCCACCTCCGTAACATCGCCCATCACTACTCCTTACCTCAGCTCATCTGCTGCTGAAGCCCTCATCCGTGCCTTTGTTACCTCTAGACTTGACTATTCCAATGCACTCCTGGCCGGCCTCCATCATCCTACCCGACATAAACTAGAGGTGATCCAAAACTCGGCTACTCCGTGTCCTAACTCGCACCAAGTCCCGCTCACCCATCATCCCTGTGCTCGCTGCCCCGTGTCCTAACTCGCATCGAGTCCCGCTCACCCATCACCCCTGTGCTCACTGACCTACTTTGGCTCCCAGTTAAGCAATGCCTCGATTTCAAAATTCTCATTCTTATTTTCAAATCCCATGCCCCTCCCTATCTCTGTAATCTCCTCCAGCCCCACAACTCCCCGAGATGTCTGCCCTCCTCTAATCCTGCCCTGCTGAGCATCCCTGATTATAATCGCTCCACCATCGGTGGCTGTGTCTTCTGTTGCCTGGTCCCAAGCTCTGGAACTCCCTCCCTAAACCTCTCCGCCTCTCTTTCCTCCTTCAACATAGAAACATAGAAAATAGGTGCAGGAGTAGGTCATTCGGCCCTTCGAGCCTGCACCACCATTCAATAAGATCATGGCTGATCATTCATCTCAGTACCCCATTCCTGCTTTCTCTCCATACCCCTTGATCTCTTTAGCCGTAAGGGCCATATCTAACTCCCTCTTGAATATATCCAATGAACTGGCATCAACAACTCTCTGCGGTAGGGAATTCCACAGGTTAACAACTCTCTGAGTGAAGAAGTTTCTCCTCATCGCAGTCCTAAATGGCCTACCACTTATCCTAAGACTGTGTCCCCTGGTTCTGGACTTCCCCATCATCGGGAACATTCTTCCCGCATCTAACCTGTCCAGTCCCGTCAGAATCTTATAAGTTTCTATGAGATCCCCTCTCATCCTTCTAAACTCGAGTGTTTCAAGGCCCAGTTGATCCAGTCTCTCCTCATATGTCAGTCCCGCTATCCCGGGAATCAGTCTGGTGAACCTTCGCTGCACTCCCTCAATAGCAAGAACGTCCTTCCTCAGATTAGGAGACCAAAACGGAACACAATATTCCAGGTGAGGCCTCACCAAGGCCCTGTACAACTGCAGTAAGACCTCCCTGCTCCTATACTCAAATCCCCTAGCCATGAAGGCCAACATACCATTTGCGTTCTTCATCGCCTGCTGTATCTGCATGACCACTTTCAATGACTGATGTACCATGACACCCAGGTCTCGTTGCACCTCCCCTTTTCCTAATCTGCTGCCATTCAGATAATATTCTGCCTTCGTGTTTTTGCCCCCAAAGTGGATAACCTCACATTTATCCACATTATACTGCATCTGCCATGCATTTGCCCACTCACCTAACCTGTCCGAGTCACCCTGCAGCCTCTTAGCGTCCTCCTCACAGCTCACACTGCCACCCAGCTTAGTGTCCTCTGCAAACTTGGGGATATTACACTCAATTCCTTCATCCAAATCATTGATGTATATTGTAAAGAGCTGGGGTCCCAGCACTGAGCCCTGCGGCACTCCACTAGTCACTGCCTGCCATTCTGAAAAGGACCCGTTTATCCCGACTCTCTGCTTCCTGATGCTCCTTAAAAGCTAGCTCTTTTACCAAGCTTTTGGTCACCTGCGCTAATTTGTACTTAGGCGGCTCCGCGTCGAATATCGCATAATACTCCTGTGAAGCATCTTGGGATGTTTCGCTATTTTAAACAATGGGTATAGTCGCAGAGTGGTTACATCACTGGACTAGTAATTGAGAAGCCTGGACTAAGGATCGAATGCAAGTCCTTCCAAATTAACGGAAGATAAGCTCAAGTGAAGAAGTTAAGTGAAGGGTTTCACTCTGGGGTATGGTAGCATAGTGGTTATGTTACTGCGCTCATAATCCAGACGTGCTGGACTAATAATCTGGAGACTGTGAGTTCAAATCCCACCATGGCAACTGGCAGAATTTCAATTCAGTTAATTAAGTAAATCTAGGGAGAGGAAAAAGCTAGCGTCAGTAATGGTGACCATGAAACTACCGATTGTTGTACAAACCCATCTGGTTCACTGATGTCCCTTTAGGGAAGGAAATCTGTCACCCTTACCCGGTCTGGCCTCTATGTGACTCCAGACCCACAGCAATGCCCTTCACAAGAGCAATTAGGCATGGGTAAGAAATGCTGGCCTTGCTGGTAACACCCACATCCTGTGAACGAATACATTTTTAAAAAACTATTTTAAAGGCGCTATATAAGTACAAGTTGTTGTTGTTGTTTAACCTCCCCGTCACCTCCAGCGAGTGTCTCCCACCCAGCGTTTGAGGGGTTAATGTCTCGTTCTGTTTGCAGTCATCATCATAGGCAGTCCCTCGGAATCGAGGAAGACTTGCTTCCACTCTAAACATGAGTCCTTAGGTGGCTGAACAGTCCAATACGAGAGCCACAGTCCCTGTCACAGGTGGGACAGACAGTGGTTGAGGGAAAGGGAGGGTGGGACTGGTTTGCCGCACGCTCCTTCCGCTGCCTGCGCTTGATTTCTGCATGCCCTCGGCGACGAGACTCGAGGTGCTCAGCGCCCTCCCGGATGCACTTCCTCCACTTAGGGCAGACTGGTCTTTGGCCAGGGACTCCCAGGTGTCGGTGGGGGATGTTGCACTTTATCAGGGAGGCTTTGAGGGTGTCCTTGTAACGTTTCCTCTGCCCACCTGGGGCTCGTTTGCCGTGAAGCAGTTCCGAGTAGAGCGCTTGCTTTGGGAGTCTCGTGTCTGGCATGCGAACAATGTGGCCCTGCCCAGCGGAGCTGATCGAGTGTGGTCAGTGCTTCGATGCTGGGGATGTTGGCCTGGTCGAGGACACTAACGTTGGTGCGTCTCTCCTCCCAGGGGATTTGCAGGATCTTGCGGAGACATCGTTGGTGGTATTTCTCCAGCGACTTGAGGTGTCTGCTGTACATGGTCCATGTCTCTGAGCCAGACAGGAGGGCGGGTATTACTACAGCCCTGTAGACCATGAGCTTGGTGGCAGATTTGAAGGCGTGGTCTTCGAACACTCTTTGCCTCAGGCGGCCGAAGGCTGTGCTGGCGCACTGGAGGCGCTGTTGAATCTCGTCGTCAATGTCTGCATGTAGTCATATCACCTCTGACGCTTCTCTAACAGCCGTCGCACTTTGTGTTTTTGATTCCCTCCCCCGCCCAACAGACGCGAGAAGAATGGCAATACGTCTTCCTGATCGCCTCCCTGGTCCACTACGCCGGCGTCATATTCTACGGCATCTTCGCCTCGGGCGAGCAGCAGCCCTGGGCCGAGCCGGAGGAGTTGAGCGACGAGAAGTGTGGCTTCATCCACGAGGACGAGCTGGCCAACGAGACGGAGGAGACCGGGCCGGCCTACGGGGGCTACGGCGCCACCGACACCACCAACGTGGTCGCGGCGGCCGGCGTCACCAACGGCGGCTGGGCCAGCGAGTGGGACAAGAAGGAGGAGTTCATCCAGGAGCCGGGCACAGACCCGTATATGTACGGCACCGCACAAGACAGGGACTTGTCCTGAGCGTCGAGTCAGGGTGGGGGGGGGGGCGGTGTGTGTGGCAGGGGGGGGCGGGCAGCGGCGGGGGAGGGTGGGGGGGGAACGCGCAGCTGGCACAACGACACCCACACGATTAAAAAAAAAATCAAACGCCTCTCGTGGAGAAGGCGATGTAGAATTTTATGTATATAAGTAACCAGATGTTTAAAAAAAAAGGACAACTTAGCATTACATGCCGTTCAAAGCAAGGTGACAGACTGTCATTCTAGTGGCGTTTAGTGAGAAATTGTGCGTAGTGCGTGTTGGGACACTTTCCGGTGAAAGAGGAACGAGGGGTGATCTCATCAGAAACATACACAATTCTTACAGGGCTTGACAGGGTAGATGCAGGGAGGATGTTTCCCCCCCCCCCCCCGGGCTGGGGAGTCTAGAACCAGGGGTCACACAGTCTCAGGATAAGGGGTCGGCCATTTAGGACGGAGATGAGGAGAAACTTCTTCACTCAGAGGGTGGTGAATCTTTGGAATTCTCTGCCCCAGAGGGCTGTGGAGGCTCAGTCGTTGAGAACATTCAAGACAGAGATCGATAGATTTTTGGAGATTAAGGGAATCGAGGGACAGTGCAGGGAAGTGGAGTTGAGGTCGAAGATCAGCCATGATCTCATTGGATGGCGGAGCATGCTCGAGGGGCCGAATGGCCTACTCCCGCTCCTATTTCTTATGAAACCATTTCTTCATCGGAGCTGCAGCCAGGAAGTGATCTTGCAACCCTTCCTGTTGCAACCATTTCTTCCCCACACCTTTTATTTTTTTTCTCACTATTTTTTTTGTGAGGGTGAGAGGGTTGTCCTATGAGGAGAGATTGAGTAGAATGGGCCTGTACTCTCTGTAATTTTGAAGAAGGATAGCAGAATAACCCACCTCCTTCAAAATCACCAACATAAGAAATCGGAGCAGGAGTCGGCCATTCGGCCCCTCGAGCCCTGCTCCGCTATTCAATAAGATCATGGCTGATCTGAATTTGGCCTCAACTCCACTTCCCCGCCCGCTTCCCATAACCCTTGACTCTCTTATCGTTCAAAAATCTATCTCCACCTTAAATATATTCAATGACCCAGCCTCCACAGCTCTCTGGGGCAGAGAATTACAAAGATTCACAACCCTCTGAGAGAAGAAATTCCTCCTCATCTCCGTTTTAAATGGACGACCTCTTATTCTGAAACTATGCCCCCCAATTCTAGATTTCCCCGCACGAGGGGAAACATCCTGTCTAGCCCCTTCAAAATCTTATAGGTTTCAATGAGATCGCCGTTCATTCTTCTAAACTCCAATGGGTACAGGCCCAACCTGCTCAACCTTTCCTCATAAGACAACTGAGATCCTCTCGCCCTCGCCCAACAGACACAGCCTCGGCCTTCAATGACCGCAGCTTCGGTCCTTCGCTGTAAGGGAGGGACGGAGCCTGTAAAACAGGCAGCGTGGCCCCGAACATCGCTGGGCGCTCTGCCGCTAACGCCCCCCCTCACTCCCTTTCCCGTCCAATGGGAAGTGGCGGCGCTAGATTTAATGCTCCACTTCCCTCTTGGAGCGCGAAAGACGCAAGTTCCCGGCGGAATCAAATCTTTAGCGCCCGGCGATACTCCTGCAAAAAGCTATCGCCCCCCCCCCCCCCCCCCATCGGGGCGCTTCGCGATTTCTAGCCCATGTGCGTTTGAGTGCCTGTGTTTGTGTGCGTGTTTGTGTGTGCTTTTGTGACGTATGTTTGTGTATGTGCGCGTGCGTGTTTGCGTGTCCCTTTTCCAGTTACTTTTTCTTATTTCCCAATTGGATCCCCCCACCACCCTCGCCCCGGTTAGAAGGCCCGACGTCTCAAATCTTGCCATGAAATCAGTCGTGAGAATTGCTTTTGCCTCCCATATATTTTTCCAAACCCGAGGCATGCCTCCCGTGCAGCCCCTATAGTGCACCGTGTGAAGGCAGGATGGGGGGGAGGGGGTGGTCACTGACAGTTCTGCTTATGGTTCCCTTTCCCGTGGGATCGGGCCCAGGACCAGCGTTTCCCACCCACCACCCCCCCCCCCCCCCCCCCCCCCCCAGGTACCATAACTCGAGGCCAACCGCCGTGCGTTACTCCAGGGTGCCACTGGACCGTACTGTGCTACAGGATCCAGGATCAACCAATCAGGTGCAGCAAATCACCACCCACTAGATCCAGCAGATCACCCAACCGCCACTTCCAGTTGATCAGCAGCCACTAGATCCAGCAGATCACCAACCTCTAGATCCAGTAGGTCACCAACATCTAGATCCAGTAGGTCGCCAACATCTAGATCCAATAGGACACCGACCTCTAGATCCAGTAGGTCACCAAACACTCAACTCGGCAGATCGCCAACCATTAGATCCAGTGGGTCACCAGCCATTAGATCCCACGGGTCACCAACCACTGGATCCAGCAGCTCATCAACCTCTAGATCCAGCAGATCGACAACCTCTAGATCCAGTAGGTCACCAACTTCTAGATCCAGTATGTCATCATCCACTAGATCCAATGAGTCACCAACCTCTAGATCCAGTATGTCATCACCCACTAGATCCAGTGGGTCACCAACCTCTAGATCCAGCAGGTCACTGACCTCTAGATCCAGTAGGTCACCAACTTCTAGATCCAGTAGGTCATCACCCACTGGACACTAGATCCAGCAGATTATCAACCATCAGGTCCAGCAGGTCACCACGGAAACCAGCAGGGCACCAACTAGTGAGCCCCATCAATTTACCACTAAACCCAACCATTCTCCCATTGACCAGGCAAAGAGAGACGTGGCTGACATTTATTTGTCACTTTCCATAGTCTCAGCACATCCCCAGAGTCATTCCCAGCTCAGGAGGCAGTGTTGAGGTGAAGTCGCCGTTGTAACGCAGACATGGATCTGAACCCCACGACATTCTGTCTCGGAGGCAGGAGTGCTGACACTGGGCCAAAGCCGCGACAGGTAATATTGACCCACACATGCCGCCCCCCCCCCCAGTCACACGACCCAGAGGTGCCTGAGAAACCAAGGTGCTGGGGAGATTTCTCCGTCAGCGGCGTCTCAAGGTGCAAGACTGGGGAACTCTCTAGAGGTTGCTCTCGACTGAGCACGGTTCGTCGGACACTTTCCCAATGCCAAAAAAACAAAAGAATGGTGGCTTGAGCACTTAAGCCGAGGGAGTGAGTCCCAATAAGGAACAATGCGCACCTTGTGGTGGGGCAAAGAGTTAGCCAGTGAGGGAGAAGGGCAACAGGATACAAAGGGGCCGGTGTCGCCCGAGAACAAGAGAATGCAGTGTGAGGGATTGAGCGATAAACACAAAAAAAAAACCCCACTAAGATTACTCTTCAACAGACCAGCATAACCCACCTTCCTCCCCCCCCAAGCTCACTGACATCCTGTAGCCATATCAAAGCACACTGTAAATATTGTTGGGGTAAGGGTATTAAGGGATACGGAGCCAAGGTGGTTCGATGGAGTTAGGTTGCAGATCAGCCATGGTCTGGTGGAATGGCAGAACAGGCTCAAGGGGCTGAATAGCCTCCTCCTGTTTCTAACGGCCGCACAATCCCAGTTCCCCTCCTGCCCTCTGCCTCCCTGTATTTTGAATTGAGCTAAAGTTCTCGTTGTGCCGTGTACCATACATTGCATCTCACCAGTCTCCCCCCGCCTTCCTTCATCACTCCCTTGATCCCGAATGCAATACCGCCCTCATTATTCACCAATCTTGGAGAGAGAAAAAACTGAATAAAAATATCACACACGGAAACCTTTCGTTTATTGTGTTAGGCGGTATTGGCCATGTCAACACGTTGTTGTAAAAATAGAACAGGTCAATGGTATATTAAATGTTGGGATTGTGCACACGACAAAGTCACGTGCAGATAAAAAAACAATTATTTATTTCCACGTGTATTTTCACTCGTTCTTTTCTTCCTCTTTCCTGACATGGTTGAGGTGAGAGTTCCATCTGCCTCGTGCCTGGAAAGTCAGTGTTTCCCGGGGTCGGGGCAAGGGTTAAAGGGGCAGTGTCTCTGTGCTTGTTTAAAGGGGCAGTGTCACTGTGCCTGTTTAAAGGGGCAGTGTCACTGTGCCTGTTTAAAGAGGTAGTGTCTCTGTGCCTGTTTAAAGGGGCAGTGTCCCTGTGCCTGTTTAAAGGGGCAGTGTCTCTGAGCCTGTCTAAAGGGGCAGTGTCCCTGTGCCTGTTTAAAGGGGCAGTGCCTCCGTGCCTATTTAAAGGGGCAGTGTATCTGTGTCTGTTTAAAGGGGCAGTGTCTCTGTGCCTGTTTAAAGGACCATAACCTGGCTCTGTCAAGCCCGTGTGGTGGCTGATGTGCAACAGCCACCACACGTTAAAACAATCCACGCACAGACATCTTCCACCTTTCAACATGTAGTTCGGGACCTGGAATATTAGGTCCTTCATTGAAACACCTGTGAACTCATCCCTTTTCAGAATGGAAGCAAGTCATCCTCAATACGATGGACCCCCTATGTTTAAAGTGGCAGTGTCTCTGGAACTATTTAAAATGGAGATGAGGAGGAATTTCTTCTCAGAGGGTCGTGGATCTTTGGAATTCTCTACCCCAGAGAGCTGTGGAGGCTGGGTTATTCAATGTATTTAAGGTGGAGATAGACAGATGTTTGAACGATAAGGGAGTCAAGGGTTATGGGAGGGGGCAGAGAAGTGGAGTTGAGAGGCCAGGATCAGATCAGCCATGATCTTATTGAATGGCGGAGCAGGCTCGAGGGGCCAAATTGCCAACTCCTGCTCCTGTTTCTTATGTTCTTATTGTTATGTTCAGAATACCTCCACAAGACTGTATACTGTTAGCTCAAACTGTTGTGAACTTGGTCTCTTTATTGTAACTCCAGAGTGCAGAAGTAGCATGGTAGACTGCCTTTTATACCTGCTTGCCCAGGGTGTGCAGGTGACCCTTGGGTCTCCCACAGGTGCGCCCCCTGGTGGCAAGTCTTGCACACTAGTAAAGTATACATACATAACACTTATGTTAGAGGGGTGGAGACCAATACATCAGCTCTCAGGTCCCATTACCCACTGTAATTGTAAGATTAGGATCACAGATCACACACAGATACCTAAAAAGGTCTTAGGAATTGTAAGGTATTTTATTAAGGGAGCGATAGTTCAAATATAGTCAAACACATCAGACAATCAGGATAGACATACGACCATGACAAGTAGCTGGTACTAGTCCCGATCGGACAGACGGTTGGTGGGACGAACAGTTCTTGTCTTCACTGTCTGCCCTGAAACACCTACTAGGTCTTTCTTTTATTGTCCTTTGAGGGGTGGGCCTGGTGTAGGATATTGGCAGGACCATTTAACCTAGGATATGTCGGGTTCTTTTTCCTCAACTCTTGGGAGAAACCCTCCTCTTCACATCCTCCCAAGGTTGGAGTCAGACAGGCCGTTCTTGGCCTTCAGATATTTGGAGCTGCCCGTTATCAGTTATTTATGTTTGTGCTGTTCGAGTCGCTTTAGCTATTGTATCACAGATTGAATCTTCAATTCCAATACCAGTCTGAAGAGACTTTTTGGTCTCAAGTTATTTCTTCCACTTCACAATTTCTTGCATAGTGGCCTAGAAATCCCGGTCCTCTGGTTCCTGTGGGCACTCGACAGAAAAAGGTAAAAAAAAGATGTACACCGACCTGTTCCTGTTGCACCCACCGGCGATCCCGGTCCTGAGGCCTCCTCTCCCTGTGCATCGTAGCGCGTGCACGTCGGGACGTCCGTAAGCTGGAGCTGGAGTCACATGGCACTGGGCAGCCAATCCAGGTACAGTATCTTCTCATTCATAATAATGGGGACCCCGTAAGTTGGAGTTCTCATTATTAGGATTGAGAAACACCGCCCCCCCCCAAGCACAAAAAAAAATACACCGCATATTTAAGATTAATTTAAATTATAGTTAATAAATGTCTTATAAAAAATATATATTTTTCAAGTTTGGTTTAAAATAAACTTACCTTAGTGTTTTTAACATTAAAATGTGCTTTAAAAAATTTATTTTACAATGTTTCTGTATGTTTTAAAACTCTTAAGCCTGTAAAAGTAGGCTATGCGCCTGCTTTTACCAGACGCAAGAGTTTTCAGGACATTCGCTGGGCAAGATATGGGTAAATACCACAATCTTGCCCATGCGAATGTCCTGGCTGCCAAGATGCGTGTGATCTGCCAAGCCAGAGCTTGACAGATCGGAAAAGCCGGTTTTCAGCGCATGCACAATGTGCGCTGAAATCCGGCTTTTGCAATGCCTTCCCGGGTCTGTACACGACCGGGGAGGCTGGGATTTCTGCTCCAATGTATTTGCTTCATGGGTTCTTTGCTTAAGAATTCATCGCAACACATCTCTATTGAGAACGAGTTGGTTTATTAACAAAGGTTTAACAATCACACTACACATTACCCGTTCATCCACTAGGCTCACAACTGCATACCTCATCATGGACCCAACTGGCTGGGGTTTTATTGATTCTTGTGAACATCACATGACTGGCTCAGCCACTCACAATGCAACAGCTCTACAACTATTTTTGTAAAACAATAAATCAAGTACTCCCTGATTAAAGGGGGGGCACTAAAACCGACAAACTTAAACAAATTAAACTTTAGATATTAAATGGATCAAATTAAAATTTGGTTGCCGGGGGTGATGATGCGCTCCAGTCCCTCCGGCACCCACCTCTCATGGAAGGCCGTGAGCGTACCGATGGACACCGCGTGCTCCATCTCCAGGGACACCCTGGCTCGGATGTAACCGCGGAAGAGAGGCAGACAGTTGGGCTGAACGACCCCCTCGACCGCCCGCTGTCCGGACCGGCTGATTGCCCCCTTGGCCAGGCCCAGGAGCAGTCCCACGAGGAGGCCCTCCGATCTGCCCGCTCCCCTCCGCACAGGGGGCCCAAAGATCAGGAGTGTGGGGCAACAGCTCTACAAACCTGTGAGCATGATGGCAGGTGCATGCATTACAACCCGCTGCTCCAATATTCCCTCGGTTAGCGGAATCTGGGCCTACACTTGAAGCAGAGGCCCTGGCTACGTGGTATAATGGGGAGGGAGGGAGCCTTCCACCTCATTGCCCATGAAGACTGGGGCCCATCCCAGGGTCCCCCATTGACTGAAGGTTCCATGGGGTTCCTAGGGGCAGCACCCATGAATCCAAGGCACGTGCAGATCATTCGTTTTACTCTTTTCCTGGAACAATCGAGACACTCAGAGACTTCTGGTTGTAGATCTCCATCAGCAGACGGAAGAGCCTGTTCTCGGAGGCATTATTGGCAGCAATAGGCTTGATGCGCTCGTGTGTTCCTTTAGGCACAAGGCCCAACTCTGGGGTTAGGCCTGCACATGGGATTATGTACAGAGGGTGAATGGGAAGGGGCTTGGTCCATTGGAATTCTATACAGGGGGGTAAATGGGAAGGGGTTTGGTCCATTGGAATTCTATACAGGGGGGTAAATGGGAAGGGGTTTGGTCCATTGGAATTCTATACAGGGGGTAAATGGGAAGGGGTTTGGTCCATTGGAATTCTATACAGGGGGTAAATGGGAAGGGGTTTGGTCCATTGGAATTCCATACGGGGGGAGTGGTAAATGGGAAGGGGTTTGGTCAATTGGAATTCTATACAGGGGGTAAATGGGAAGGGGTTTGGTCCATTGGAATTCTATACAGGGGGGTAAATGGGAAGGGGTTTGGTCCATTGGAATTCTATACAGGGGGGTAAATGGGAAGGGGTTTGGTCCATTGGAATTCTATACAGGGGGTAAATGGGAAGGGGTTTGGTCCATTGGAATTCTATACAGAGGGGTAAATGGGAAGGGGTTTGGTCCATTGGAATTCCATACGGGGGGAGTGGTAAATGGGAAGGGGTTTGGTCCATTGGAATTCTATTTGGGGGGGGGGGAGCTGATTGAGAAAGTCTGACAGAATCAAACTCAGATTAAAGTAGTTGCAACCATCACTGCAGAAAATCGCGTTGATGCCTTTGATCCTATTGAACACTCTTCGGTCTGAATATTCCGTTTAAGGGACCCGGTATTGAGCCGGCTGCAAAATCCACCCTTGCACCTGCTGCGTGATGTCAGCAAACTAGAAGCGGGGAAAAGAACTGCTCACCGGTTCTGTCGGGGCCTGATTTGTCCCTCGGGGGCGGGGGGCGACGAGAGAGAGCAAGACTGTGAAATCGCTTATAGAGAGATTTAGGAGCTTGTCAGCGAATAAATAATTCAATCTGTCCAGTCCTGGTACAAGGCGTTTTAATGTCTTCTCACATATAACAAGCCTTGAAGCGGACATCGGCAATAAATTTTGACGAATACCTCTTTGTTGCCCGTCGGATGTAGGCCCAAGGTCGAGGCTAGCCGGGGTCCCCGAGAGACCAAAGGGCGGCAGTAATTACTCGGCGATGGATGGTGAGGATCAGTACACAGCCACATGATTTATTGATCAGTTCCCTGGCGGCCCCTGTACAATGCGGCTGGAACACAAGTAGGACATCAAAGGGCCTCCACGGGTGCCCTGATGTGTGTCTCTGGGACACGGCTACAGTTCAAAGTTCAATACCGGACGCCCCCTCTGCTCGGTGAATGAAGCTGTCTTAACACCAGGCTTATTATCCTCAGCTTTACAAACCATCGCCATCTGATCCTTTCATATCAAAACCTCACCCAGGAACCGTTCTGCCTCGTAACTTTTAGTTATCTCAACCTCGCCTGTTTTTTTTTATATATATGTGAAAATGTGAAGATAGCAGGAGCAGCGTCTGGGGGGGACAAAACTAAATCTTGTAAGGAGTTACTGCATCCAACAGTACAAGGGAGGCTGGGTTAACATCAATAGAGAGGACGTGAGGTACACAGGGCACCAGATGCGTGGGCTGACTCTGCCCAACGGTGCCCTCCGGTACCTTAGCTGGGCGCCCAATCTTTGTGTCTGAACCAAGCAATGCACGTCAGTGGACGGCTCGACTGTGGGGGCACTGTCGGAGGGTCAGTACTGAGGGAGTGCCGCACTGTCGGAGGGGCAGTACTGAGGGAGTGCCGCACTGTCGGAGGAGCAGTACTGAGATGGCACTGCACTGTCGGAGGGGCAGTACTGAGGGAGCGCTGCACTGTTGGAGGGTCAGTACTGAGGGAGTGCCGCATTGTCGGAGGGGCAGTACTGAGGGGGCGCCGCATTGTCGGAGGGGCAGTACTGAGGGAGCGCCGCACTGTCGGAGGAGCAGTACTGAGGGAGTGTTGCATTGTCAGAGGGGCAGTACTGAGGGAGTGCTGCTCTGTCAGAGGGGCAGTACTGAGGGAGCCCCACACTGTCGGAGGAGCAGTACTGAGGGAGATCCGCACTGCCGGAGGGGCAGTACTGAGGGAGTGCCGCACTGTCAGAGACAGTACTGAGGGAGTGCCGCACTGTCGGAGGAGCAGTCCTGAGGGAGCCCCGCACTGTCGGAGGGGTGGTACTGAGGGAGTGCCGCACTGTCACAGGTGCAGTGCGGAGGCACTCAAATCCAATCCGATTCTCACCCAGTGTTCACCCTCATGCACTCTCCAGAAACCAGTCAATTGTCGGGAGGAGCCCTGGCTGACTGATCCCCTCCTTGGAATAGATAGATAGATAGATAGATAGATAGATAGATAGATAGATAGATAGATAGATAGATAGATAGACAGACAGACAGACAGACAGACAGACAGACAGACAGACAGACAGATGGTGATTGATGAAAGAAAGAAAGATATTGATAGATAACTAAATAAAGAAATATGGGTCATAGATATTGATAAACCGATAACTATGACGGCCTCCCCCTACACCATCCACACCAGCTGATCACTCAGGTTATCTCGGGAAGGACAAAGCTCTGTTAAGGCCCCTGTAATACCCCCCCAACCACCACACGCCGGCTCTGGGATGATTTCAGGATGACTTCGCTCCACGAGTGGGCGAGCCAAGCAGGGTCCTCATCTTCCAAATGGAACACTCGCATCAGACGCGAGCATGAAAGGGAATAATAAGGAGAGCAGAACACGGATAAACCGGGATCCCGTCGGATTTAACAGATGACACATCACAGGAAATTGCAGATCAAATCCACTAATCCCTGTGCTCACGGGGGGGGAGGGCGGGGGGCGACACAGAACAGAGCAATATGAATAAATCATGTGAGGAGCTGAATTCTAGCCAAATCATTTTTTACAGGAACGAGAGAGAGAGAAACCCATCAGATTTCTTCTGCGATCTCAATCCCTCACTTCAGGTTGAACAATCCCTCCCTGAATGCCCTGGAATCTCCAGGAATTCAGGATTAATCTCCAGAACACATTTCTGAGCAACACCCGAGAGAGAAATTGTTTGGGGCATTAATAAAATAGTTGGGGGTGGGGGGAGGCGTGGGGTGGTGTTGGGGTATTTGCATTTTCTTTTGTTTATACTCCAGGAACTTGAGCACATAAATCTAGGCTGACACTCCAGTGCAGTGCTGAGGGAGCGCTGCACTGTCGGAGGGGCGGTGCTGAGGGAGTGCCGCACTGTCGGAGGGGCAGTACTGAGGGAGTGCCGCGCTGTCGGAGGGGCAGTGCTGAGGGAGCGCTGCACTGTCGGAGGGGCAGTACTGAGGGAGCACCGCACTGTCGGAGGGGCAGTGCTGAAGGAGCGCCGCACTGTCGGAGGGGCGGTGCTGAGGGAGCGCCGCACTGTCGGAGGGGCAGTGCTGAGGGAGCGCTGCACTGTCGGAGGGGCAGTACTGAGGGAGCGCCGCACTGTCGGAGGGGCAGTACTGAGGGAGCACCGCACTGTCGGAGGGGCAGTGCTGAGGGAGCGCCGCACTGTCGGAGGGGCAGTGCTGAGGGAGCGCTGCACTGTCGGAGGGGCAGTACTGAGGGAGCGCCGCACTGTCGGAGGGGCAGTACTGAGGGAGCACCGCACTGTCGGAGGGGCAGTGCTGAGGGAGCGCCGCACTGTCGGAGGGGCAGTACTGAGGGAGCGCCGCACTGTCGGAGATGCAGTAATGAGGGAGTGCCGCACTGTCGGAGGGGCAATACTGAGGGAGTGCCGCACTGTCGGAGGGGCAATACTGAGGGAGTGCCGCGCTGTCGGAGGGGCAGTGCTGAGGGAGCGCCGCACCGTTGGAGGAGCAATACTGAGGGAGCGCCGCACTGTCGGAGGTGCAGTAATGAGGGAGTGCCGCACTGTCGGAGGTGCCGTCTTTCGGATGAGACATTAACCCAAGGCCCCGTCTGCTCTCTCAGGTGGACATAAGATCCCACAGCACTATTTCAAAGAAGAGCAGGGGAGTTATCCCCGGTCCTGGGGCCAATATTTATCCCTCAACATAACAAAAAAACAGATTATCTGGGTCATTATCACATTGCTGTGTGTGGGAGCTTGCTGTGCGCAAATTGGCTGCCGCGTTTCCCACATTACAACAGTGACTACACTCCAAAAAGTACTTCATTGGCTGTAAAGCGCTTTGAGTCATCCGGTGGTCGTGAAAGGTGCTATATAAATGCAAGTCTTTCCTATTTTCAAGAGTATTGGAGACGGACGGAAAAAGGCTGCTTGACTGATGGCCCAAGCTCCATCCAATAATCGGGTAACAAAGTGCTTTCCAATTGGGCGTGGGAAGCCGCTGGGCTTGGAGGATGGACCAATGGCAGGAGTGCGGGGGCGGATCAGCTCCAAGGTGGGCGGTCATGTGATGAAATATCCAGGAACACGTTGCCCAACCACAGTTGGCGACCCGCCCCAGCCTCCGAACGACGAGGTTGGGGGAGGAGAGGGGAAGGGGTAATTTTTTGGGAAACTCCAGATCCAGGATGACGTCCGGCCCGGTGTGAGCACAGATCAGAGAACCGTGGAAAGAAAGAAAGACTTGCATTTCTATAGCGCCTTTCACATCCACCGGACGTCTCAAAGCGCTTTACAGCCAATGAAGTACTTTTGGAGTGTAGTCACTGTTGTAATGTGGGAAACGCAGCAGCCAATTTGCGCCCAGCAAGCTCCCACACACTGCAATGTGAAAATGACCCAGATAATCTGTTTTTGTTATGTTGATTGAGGGATAAATATTGGCCTCAGGACACCGGGGATAACTCCCCTGCTCTTCTTCAAAATAGTGCCGCGGGATCTTTTACATCCACCTGAGAGGGCAGACGGGGCGGAGCACGAAGAGAACAATTCCACACCTCTCTTCGGCCGCAATTGAATATCGCTGTGGTAAAACGCCGGCTTCGTAGCGCCCTGAGAGAGGCCTTCCTACAAAATCGGAACAAAAAACACAAAAATATTCCCAATACATTACTCACCCCAAATAAAGTTAAATCGCAAAAAGAAAAATATCAGCTTTCTCTGACGGGGTCACTAGGGGGCGCTACAGCTGCAGCGCAAACCAAATGTTGTACTTGCGTCGCGACTGGGGGCGTTGCCGGGGCAACGTTCCCGGGCGGTACTCCTCAGTGCCGCCAGTACCAGCACACTGAATTTGCCGAGCGCTCACGGCCGCAAACCCTTGAGCCGAGGGGCGCTATCCCAACCGAATTTCTCTACAGGCCGTACCAGGTGCATGCTGGGATAGGCTGCTTAGCAAACTGGTTCCAAAATGGCCGCCCCTGGCGACAACGAAAGGGGGCCATTGGACAGTAATAGCGGCCGTTTGTCAGGACGTAAGAAATAGGAGCAGGAGTAGGCCAACGGCCCCTCGAGCCTACTCCGCCATTTAATACGATCATGACTGATCCGATCATGGACTCAGCTCCACTTCCCTGCCCGCTCCCCATAACCCCTTAATCCCTTATCGGTTAAGAAACTGTGTCTCTCTGTCTTAAATATATTCAATGTCCCAGCTTCCACAGCTCTCTGAGGCACCGAATTCCACAGATTTACAACCCTCTGAGAGAAGAAATTCCTCCTTATCTCAGTTTTAAATGGACGGCCCCTTATTCTAAGATCATGCCCTCTAGTTCTAGTCTCCCCCATCAGTGGAAACATTCTCTCTGCATCCACCTCGTCGAGCCCCCTCATAATCTTACAGGTTTCGATAAGATCACCTCTCATTCTTCTGAGCAATGAGTAGAGGCCCAACCTACTCAACCTTTCCTCATAAGTCAACCCCCTCATTCTCGGATTCAACCGAGTGAACCTTCTCTGAACTGCCTCCAAAGAAATGATATCCTTTCGTAAATACGGAAACCAAAACTGCACGCAGTATTCCAGGTGTGGCCTCACCAATACCCTGTATAACTGTAGCAAGACTTCCCTGCTTTTATACTCCCTCCCCTTTGCAATAAAGGCCAAGATACCATTGGCCTTACTGATCGGCTGTGAGCTAAACTGCAAAGATAAACTACCCTGACGCAGAACTAACTAACGTTTTAATAATGAGGTTGAAATTCATGCAAAAGCAGAGCCAGTCGTTTAGACTTTCCCTCGGTTTAAGCCCTGCCCTAAGCCTCCCGTCTGTTGAAACAGGGCTTACGATTCATTAGGAGCCGAGAGAGAGAGAGGTAGTGAACAGCTGGGCTGCACACGTCATCTTCAACGTGAATCATTGTGCCCCCCCCCCCCGCGCCCCCACCCCCTCACGCCACTTCACCACGCCACACTCTGACACAAGCCTGGTGCGTGCCCTTGACAGCCGTGGCAGGATAATCTGCAGAAGCACACGGAGACCATCTGTGCCAGGAGGAGAGCCAGGACTGGCTGGCTGGGAGCAAGCTTCCTTTTCCTTTTGCCCTCGCAGTTATCGAGTGGGAGCGACTGCCGGTGTAACACTTCCCACATAACCCCCTCCCCCACCGCCCCCCGGCTCCGACGTGACAGGGAAAAAGAGAGGGGAGAATTAAATGGGAAGTGGGTGGTGAGGAGGGGGGAGCTATTTAATGCACTGCTCTTCCGCACTAAATAAAACAGGGTTTTTTTTTAAACTGAAGGGGTCACATAATGCGTATCAAGGTGAAAGTGTCACCACAGGGGATTAGAACACTCACTCATTCCTGGCATCTCGTGTCAGCACCAAGCTGCCCCAAATGACGTCTCTCATGGGCGAGATGCGTAATAACGCTCACTCTGCATCACAACCTGTCCACACTTATTTCCCATCCTACTCTGGTGTCAGCTGTGGCTCAGTGGTGAGCACACTCGGAGTCAGAAGGTTGTAGGTTTGAGTCCCACTCCAAGGAACTTGAGCGTATTAAAAGATTCTAGGCTGACACTCCCGGTGCAGTACTGAGGGAGCGCCGCACTGTCGGAGGGGCAGTACTGAGGGAGCGCCGCACTGTCGGAGGGGCAGTACTGAGGGAGCGCCGCACTGTCGGAGGGGCAGTGCTGAGGGAGCGCCGCACTGTCGGAGGGGCAGTGCTGAGGGAGCGCTGCACTGTCGGAGGGGCATTACTGAGGGAGAGCTGCACTGTCGGAGGGGCAGTACTGAGGGAGCGCCGCACTGTCGGAGGGACAGTACTGAGGGAGCACCGCACTGTCGGAGGGGCAGTACTGAGGGAGAGCTGCACTGTCGGAGGGACAGTACTGAGGGAGCACCGCACTGTCGGAGGGGCAGTGCTGAGGGAGCGCCGCACTGTCGGTGGGGCAGTACTGTGGGTGCGCTGCACTGTCAGAGGGGCAGTACTGTAAGAGCGCTGCACTGTCAGAGGGGCAGTACTGAGGGAGCGCTGCACTGTCGGAGGGGCAGTACTGAGGGAGAGCTGCACTGTCGGAGGGGCAGTACTGTGGGACGCTGCACTGTCGGAGGGGCAGTACTGAGGGAGCACCGCACTGTCGGAGGGGCAGTACTGAGGGAGCGCTACAATGTCGGAGGGGCAGTACTGAGGGAGCACCGCACTGTCGGAGGGGCAGTACTGAGGGAGCGCCGCACTGTCGGAGGTGCCGTCTTTCGGATGAGACATTAAACCAAGACCCCATCTGCTCTTTCAGGTGGACCTAAAAAATTCCTGTTTAAAAGAAGAGCAGGAAAGGTCTCCTCAGTGTGCTGGGGCCAATATTTATCTCTCAATCAACAGAACAAAAACAGATGATCTGGTCATTATCACATTGCTGTGTGTGGGAGCTTGCTGTGTGCTAATTGGCTGCTGCATTTCCCACATTACAACAGTGACTACACTCCAAAAGTACTTAATTGGCTGTAAAGCTTGGGATGTCCGGGTGGTCGTGAAAGGCACTATATAAATGCAAGTCTTTCTGTAAAATATGGTGTATAAATGATCATGGTTTTAACAGTATCTCAGAGTATCTCAGAGCATGTTCGAAAGGGACAGAACCTGCTAAAGTCACTTTCTGTATACAGTTAAAGGCCGATCACCCTCACTGTGTGTCAATAAAGTCTGTTCCATATACTTCGTGCGTACTCAAAACACTTTAAAAGTACTTCATTGGCTGTCAAGCGTTTTGAGACGTCCGGTGGTCGCGAAAGGCGCCATATAAATGCAAGTCTTTCCTTTGTTTATCCGTGGCCCCAGCTCCGTTACTCATCACACAGCCGGCATTTGTTCAAAAGGCCACATTGAGCTATGATTGCCGCCAGCGTTTGCAACCTGCTCACGGCTGCTTAGCCACTTTTTCACCTTCATCTGCTGCGAAGTTCTCTGATTCTCCCATCCCCCCGCTCTGGTCTGAGTTGTGGACAGATGGGGAAAGTAAATAATGAGATAACGAGCAATGAGCAGTGCAGGTAACAGATTGAGCAAGTCTCCTCGGGCAGTGCTGCGTGATATCACAACAATAAATGTACCAAAGGAAAATGTGCAAGAGTTCCTCGAAGATGCAAAAAGCCCTCCTTGATTGCTACCAGCAGCTGGAGTTCTCTTCAAGTCACAAATAACGCCTGCGTTATAATTAGAAAAGTGCGAGAATTTGAGTTTGACCTCTTTTCTCTCCAACTCCTCTCTTATCTTTCATCCTAATTGTCAGCCGTGGCTCAGTGGGCAGCACTCTCGCCTCTGAGTCAGACGGTTGTGGGTTCCAAGTCCCAAGCCAGGGACTTTAGCACAAAACAACCTAGGCTATTGCTCCCAGGGCAGTGCTGAGGGAGCGCCGCACTGTCGGAGGGGCAGTGCTGAGGGAACGCCGCACTGTCGGAGCGGCAGTACTGAGGGAGTGCCGCACTGTCGGAGGGGCAGTGCTGAGGGAGCGCCGCACTGTCGGAGGGGCAGTGCTGAGGGAGCGCTGCACTGTCGGAGGGGCAGTGCTGAGGGAGCGCCGCACTGTCGGAGGGGCAGTGCTGAGGGAGCGCCGCACTGTCGGAGCGGCAGTACTGAGGGAGTGCCGCACTGGCGGAGGGGCAGTACTGAGGGTGCCGCACTGGCGGAGGGGCAGTACTGAGGGAGCGCCGCACTGTCCGAGGGGCGGTACTGAGGGAGCGCCGCACTGTCGGAGGGGCAGTGCTGAGGGAGCGCCGCACTGTCGAAGGGGCAGTGCTGAGGGAGCGCTGCACTGTCGGAGGGGCAGTACTGAGGGAGATTCGTACTGTCGGAGGGGCAGTACTGAGGGAGCGCCGCACTGTCGGAGGGGCAGTACTGAGGGAGTGCCGCACTGTCGGAGGGGCAGTACTGAGGGAGCGTCGCACTGTCGGAGGGGCAGTACTGAGGGAGCGTCGCACTGTCGGAGGGGCAGTACTGAGGGACGCTGCACTGTCGGAGGGGCAGTACTGAGGGAGCGCCGCACTGTCAGAGGAGCAGTACTGAGGGAGCGCCACATTGTTGGAGGTGCCGTCTTTCGGATCAGACGTTAAACCGAGGCCCCGTCTCTCCCCTCAGGTGGATGTAAAAGATCCCACGGCACAATTTCAAAGAAGAGCAGGGGAGTTATCCCCGGAGTCCTGGATAATATCCCTCAACCTACTTAGCTAAAACAGATCTGGTCAATATCACATTGCTGTGTGTGGGAGCTTGCTGTGCGCAAATTGGCTGCCGCGTTTCCCACATTACAACAGTGACTGCACTCCAAAAGTACTTCATTGGCTGGGTGTCATGGTACATCAGACATTGAAAGTTGGCATGCAGGTACAGCAGGTGGTGAAGAAGGCAAATGGCATGTTGGTCTTCATAGCTAGAGGATTTGAGTATAGGAGCAGGGAGGTCTTACTGCAGTTGTACAGGGCCTTAGTGAGACCTCACCTGGAATACTGTGCTCAGTTTTGGTCTCCTAGTCTGAGGAAGTACGTTCTTGCTATTGAGGGAGTGCAGCGAAGGTTCACCAGACTGATTCCCGGGATGGCAGGACTGACATATGAGGAGAGATTGGATCGACTGGGCCTGTATTCAGTTTAGAAGGATGAGAGAGGATCTCATAGAAACATATAAAATTCTGACGGGACTGGATGCAGGAAGAATGTTCCCGATGTTGGGGAAGTCCAGAACCAGGGGTGACAGTCTAAGGATAAGGGGTAGGCCATTTATGACCGAGATGAAGAGAAACTTCAGAGAGTTGTGAACCTGTGGAATTCTCTACCGCAGAGAGTTGTTGAGGCCAGTTCGTTGGATATATTCAAGAGGGAGTTAGATGTGGCCCTTACGGCTAAAGGGATCAAGGGGTATGGAGAGAAAGCAGGAAAGGGGTACTGAGGTGAATGATCAGCCATGATCTTATTGAATGGTGGTGCAGGCTCGAAGGGCCGAATGGCCTACTCCTGCACCTGTTTTCTATGTTTCTATGTTTCTATGTAAAGCGCATTGAACTGTCCGGTGGCCATGAAAGGCGCTATATAAATGCAAGTCTTTCTTTCTTCGCACTACATTATGACCTCAGCGACTGCATCCATTTAAACCCAGTTGTTACAGTGACAAAGTTATCTTACGTCACAAAGGGCCAACATTCCAAACCCTGTGCATATGGAGCCCCTTCTCGGAGTGCAATATTGTGAGGTCGTACCTATTTATTTACAGTTTTTACGGCTGTTGCTCAGTAACAGCGGTGCTGTTCAGCAAACGCGCAGTTAATTGGGGATATATCTGCCGCGACTCTCCCCTGCTCGACCGGCCCAACCCCAAAACCCCCCCACCCCACCCCCCCACTATGCTGGCCAAGCTCGAGTTGGTCCACGGCCAGAAAGACACCAAGTGCTCCTTCCCGCTGGGCCCGTACCCACGCTATACCTGGATCCACGACGACACGCCAGAGGATGGCCTGGACAAGGCTTGCTACGAGATCTGGAAACGGGTCCAGCAGCTCTCCTCCCAGCTCGACCCCGGCCCCCGGGAGGCGAGGGGGCCCGAGCCCGGCCGGGTTGGGGCCGAGCTCGAGGCGGAGGAGGAAGAAGAGGAGGAGGACGAGGAGGCGCCGGGCGAGGCCCCCGAGGGGCGTCCGGCGGGCCAAGCGCCCGACAGCTGCGGCAAAGACGACGTCTCCCTGCTGGTGCAGCTGGAATACCTGAGCATCATGGGCGAAAGCGCCGCGGTGGAACTTTGCCAGCCCAAGCCCGGAGACGGCGGGCCGGTTGCCACGCCGGTGCCGGGGCAAGCCGCCGCCAACAGAGAGAAGGGCCCGCCGGGACCCGGCGCGGAGCCGCTGAAGAACTTCCTGGACAGCATGTTGAAATGCGCGGGCGGGGCGGAGCAGATGCCCAAGAAGGGTGGCTTTGCCAAGGAGGAGCCCCCGTCGCAAGCGAAGGCCGCCAAGAGCTGCTCGACGGCGGGGCTGGAGCTCGAGCCGAGCGTGGCCTCCAACAAGGAGATCTGCCAGCTCCTGGCCCAGTTCTCCCTCAAGCACATCAACGTGGCCGAGGCCCCCGACAACAAGGTGGTGATGGAGGAGGCCCAGATCATCAAGGACTTCCTGCAAAACAACATGTTCAGCTCGGCCGGGGGCGGGGACAAGCCGGCGGAGACCTCACCACCCCCGCCGCCGCCGCCGCCCACCGGCGCCGTGGAGTCGCAGGACGAACACGCCCGCCGGCAGCTGCCCGTCTTCGCGAAGCTGCGCGAGGAGCCGGCGCCCGGTCCCCTCGAGGGCGGCCGGGAACCGACGGCGGGCTTGACCACGGCCTCAGAGGCCAGGGCCCAGGAGATGGCGGAGGCCGGGCGCGACCTGGTCAAGCTGCTGCGTGCCGGCCGACGGGGGGCCTCCCCGCGAGAGCCCGGAGGCCGGGAGTCGCCGCGAGCCGGCTCGCCGGAGCCCGAGGAGAAGGCGCCGGCCGGTGGTATCGCCGTCCCCTCCTCCAACAAGTCCGAGCACAGCTACAGCACCTCGCGCCACGCCCTGAAAGGCGCCACCCCCTCCGCCCGGAAAGGGGGCCCCACCCAGCCGGCCAAGGAGGCGGGCAAGGCCAGAGGCGGGTCGGGAGAGGCAACGGCGGTGTCGGCCCTGCGCAAGGACGATTTCAAGGGCGGCGAAGAGGCGGACCGCAAGATGGCGGCCTTCGCGGCCGCCGGCGAGGACGAGGCCAGCGCCACGAGGGGCGGCCAGCCGCCGGAGAGGGCCGAGGCCCAGGAGGCCGAAGGCGCGGCCGGGCACTCCGGCTCGGACTCGGCGGGCTCCGAGTGCAACGCCGGCAGCGCGGACGAGGACGTCGCCAGCGGCCCGCGGGAGGGCGCGCCGGCCGGCTACCCGGACAAGGGGGGGTCGGCGGCCTCGGGGGGCGCATACGACTGCGGGGCCAAGTACGGGGCGGCCATGTACCCCGCCCGCTTCCCCGGCGGGGCCCTGCCCATGGCCAGCCGCCCGCCCCTCATCAACTACCCGCCGGTGGCCCCCGCAGCCGCCCCCTCCGCCGCCGCCGCCGCCGCCACCGTGCCCCCCTCCGCCCCCGGCTACGCCCATCACCAGCCCTTCTACCAGCCCCGCACCATGCGTGTGCCCCACCCACAATCGGCCTACCAGCCAGCCGGCTGCTTCGTGCGGCCCAGCAACCCCTACAACTACAGCCAGATGGCGCAAGAGTACGTGCCGCGCCAGGCCTACATCCGGGCCACCTACGCCCCGCTGGTGGGCTACTGGTCCTTCGTGCCCGAGTATTCCTACTCCGCCCGCAACCCCGCCAAGCCCCTGACCCCGGGGGGGGGCGGCGGCGGCGGCGGCGGGGGCGGTGGCGGCAACAACCCCCCCGCCATGGCGGGCGACGGGCCCCAGTGCCTCTTCCAGCCCGCCTATGGCTACCTGGACTCCAACATGGCGGCCACCAGGTTCAGCTCGGGCCGCACGGGGCCCGTCTACAACAACAGCAATTTTCAAATGTACTATCCCGCGGACGGAAGTGGCTACAACTATTGGTAGATACTGTAATGTAAAGAGAGAGAGAGAGAGAGAGAGAGGGAAGGAGAGAGAGAGAGAGAGAGAGCGAGCGAGCCAATGAGCACCCCTGCTGACCTGTGCTAATGGAAACCTTTCTGAGATATATTGTGAAGAGGGAACAAATGGTTCGTTTCTAGAGTAACAAAACTGGTTCACTGTAAACACTAAAAACTTTCACCTGTCTGAAAACTTTCATCTGTCTGAATTGTCCTCCAAGTGTGTGTATAGTGTACGTTCCTAAAGCATGCTATGGGCCTCTATTGGATGTATATGTCCTTATAGTCTATCTAATGCATGCTATAGGTTCCTATAGAGCACATATATCTCTATAGCCTATCTAAAGCATACAATGGATCTCTATATGATGTACATATGCCCCTATAGTTCGCCTAAAGCATGTTTTGGGTCCACATAGGAGGCAATTGCCCCTATAGCTTATCTAAAGAGTGCTTGGAGTCCTGAGAAAATAGCCCAAAAACTGTACATACTCCCGTAGCCTAAATGGAGGAACTTTGGGGTCTCCATATTGTAGGGGTTGTGCCACGGCAAGTGATCTCGAAACCCGTTGCTGATATCAGGCAGCTCCTGGAGGGCGGGATCACTCCTCGCCATTGTTCTACTCGGGAAAACGTGGGACGTGCCGTCATCATTGGCACCGGCGCACCGTCGGGGCCCAGACGCGATTCCCGGGCCGCGGAGGCGAGACTCTTGTCGCCCCTCACGCGCTCGCGCCGCGAGAGAGGGAGCGGCTGCCAGGGTTCCCGTTTCCCCCCCCGTTTTGATTCCACGCTCCTACCGAGTTGGCACGCATCCTTTCCGCCCATCAGAAACCGGCTGGGCACACAGCCAAGCAATGTTTGTCCTCTCCAGGCACCCTTAGACCAGGTCAGTTTGAGACGCTCATTGGTGCTTCTTTACACATAAATAAATGCATATATGCTGAAAAACAAAAACCGACAAAATCGTTTTTATTCTCTTCCTTGTCCTCTTAAGTTAGCGTCCCCGGGTATTGCGGGCAAGGCGACAGTCAATTCGCGCACAGCAAGCTCCCACAAACGGCAATGAGATAATGACAAGATATTCTGTTTCTTTTAGTGATGTTGATTGAGGGATAAATATTACTGAGGGATAAATATTACTGAGGGATAAATATTGGCCCCAGGACACCTGGGATAACTCCCCTGCTCTTCTTCGCAATAGTGCCCGTGGGATCTTTTACGTCCACAGAGCAGACGGGGGACTCGGTTTAACTTCGCATCCAGCAGACGTGGTCCTTTTTTTTTTTGTCTCCTGGGTTTGCCCGCGGCAGTGTCCAGGAGATGAATCTTTTGATTCCTGGAGACTCCCGCGACAGTCGAAGAATCACAGAAATCTACAGCACGGAAGGAGGCCATTTCGGCCCATCGTGTCCGCGCCCGGCCGACAAAGAGCCACCCGGCCTAATCCCACTTTCCCGCTCTCGGTCCGTAGCCCTGTAGGTTACGGCACTTCAGGTGCACATCCAGGTACTTTTTAAATGTGGTGAGGGTTTCTGCCTCTACCACCCTTTCAGGCAGTGAGTTCCAGACCCCCACCACCCTCTGGGTGAAGACATTTCCCCTCAAATCCCCTCTAAACCTCCCCCCACTTTAAATCTATGCCCCCTGATTGTTGACCCCTCTGCTCAGGGAAATAGGTCCGTCCTATCCACTCTATCCAGGCCCCTCATAATTTTATACACCTCAATAAGGCCTCTCCTCAGCCTCCTCTGTTCCAAAGAAAACAGATCCCAGCCTATCCAATCTTTCCTCAGAGCCGCTAAAATCCTGGAGATTTTGCCGATTGCAGTAGTCGGAGATCTGCTGTGAAGTTGTGCAGGGGGCAGGGGGCAGGGGCAGGGGAGAGGGGTGTGCAGCAGCCATTTTATTGGGGACGGTTTGCACAGGCCTTCCCGAGCGAGGCGGGGAAGTGGAGGTTTGTTGACAGACTGGGGTGACAGACGGTGTCATTGCTTGCCAGTGGAGTCGACAGGTGAGGAGCGAGCAGTGCGATGTGAGCACAGCTCCTGGCAGGGAGATCATTATCCACCCGCAGCGTGGGTGGCTAAACTGGGAACGAGGACCCGCTGAGAGGAATCTCATTAAAACGTCAAGTGACGCTGAGGCGAGAGGTCACGTGATGAAACCTTCCACGGATACGGCCAATCAGAGTCGCCGTGCTCACTGTCTCCTTCGAGGCCGTGTGCCTTTCATGTCTCGTCTAACTCTACCTGCCGTGGTTCAAAGAAAGACTTGCATTTATATAGCACCTTTAACGACCACCGGATGTCTCAAAGCGCTTTACAACCAATGAAGTAATTTTTAGAGTGTCGTCACTGTTGTAATGTCGCAAACGCAGCTGCCAACATGCGCACAGCAAGCTCCCACAAACAGCAATGTGATAATGACCCAGATAACCTGGGTTTTTTTTGTTATGTTGATTGAAGGATAAATATTGGCCCCCTGCTCTTCTTCACAATAGTGCCATGGGATCCTTTACATCCACCTAAGAGAGCAGACAGGGCCTCGGTTTAACGTCGCACCTGAAAGACAGCACCTCCAACAGTGCGGCACTCCCTCAGCACTGCGAGTGTCAGCCTGGATTGGGACTCGAACCCACAACCTTCTGACTCAGAGGCGAGAGTGCAGCCCACTGAGCCACAGCTGACACAGTTGGCTCCTGTTTGTTTCTGAGAGGAAAGAGTACTGCTTTTAGAGGAGGGAGGGGGTTCCGAGCGGTGTGGACTCTTTATCGTGAAATATTTCTGTGCGATCACTCGCGAATTGGATCTGTTTCAAACTCCCATCAAGTTTCCCCTTTGTTCTTTTGATTGATCGAATTCCTGAGTCATCCAGCACCGGCCTGCTGACGTCTTCACCCCCCCCCCCGCCCACCGCCCCACCCCCGCCACTGCCCCCGAGTTACCATGGCAACGACAGAGATCATCATTTTCTTCTTGGAATGAACTCAAGGACAGAGAGTGAAGATTGAGATTGCACCTGACACATGCCGGGGGAGGGGTGGATTTAATTCGAGGTCCGACAGACCGAGGAGGCTGCTAACTTCGCCGAGTTGTCCTAGTTCAAGGCAAACTTCGATGAGCGTGGGTCCGAAGAACATAAGAAATAGGAGCAGGAGTCGGCCATTCGGCCCCTCGAGCCTGCTCCGCCATTCAATAAGATCACGGCTGATCCGATCTTGGCCTCAGCTCCACTTCCCCGCCCGCTCCCCATAACCCTTGACTCCCTTATCGTTCAAAAATCTGTCTAGCTCCACCTTAAATATATTCAATGACCCAGCCTCCGCAGCTCTCTGGGACAGAGAATTCCAAAGCTTCACGACCCTCTGAGAGAAGAAATTCCTTCTCATTTCCGTTTTAAATGGGTGACCCCTTATTCTGAGACTATGGCCCCTAGTTCTAGATTCCCCCACATTTGAAAGCTACTAGGATGGGCATTTAAAGTGCCGTAATTTGCAGGATTACGGACCTAGAGCTGGTTATTGAGATTAGACTGGATAAACTCTTGTTGGCCGGTGCAGATACGATGGTAATGCCTGCAGGGAATCGAATACGGCCAGGGTGATCTCCTGGACTAGTGTCGATCGCCTGGATGGGTCGGAGAGGAATTTTCCCAGGTTTTTTTTTCCCTAATTGGCCTGGGTTTTTATCGTGTTTTTGCCTCTCCCGGGAGATCACATGGCCCCGGTTGGGTTGGAATGTAGAATTTAGATTTCCACCGCGAATCCTCGTGCAATGCCAATTTTTCCCGCCGGGCGGATTTCCCCCCATTTTTTTCATGAATTATCCGCCTCGAAATCACGGCGGTTTCTTTGGCGGGAAACCGGTGTCAGTGGTTTTTGATGAATTTCCAGCCCGATGTTCCTCCGTTCTTGATTCCCGCAGCAGAGGAAATAGTTGCCCCGTCTCGGCCCGATCGAATTCTTGAAACAGCGTCATCGGGTCACTCCTCAATCTTCAAAACTCAAGGGAATACACGGTTATGCAACCTGTCCTCGTGATTTAACCCTCTCATCATCATCATAGGCATTCCCTCGAACGAGGATGACTTGCTTCAATGAATTTGTTTCAATGAAGGACCCAATGTTCCAGTCCTGAACTCCAACTGAAGGGTGGAAGATGCCTGTGCGTGGATTTTTTTAACGTATGGTGACCGTTGCACACCAGCCACCACACGGGCTTGACAGAGCTAGGTCTTGGTCCAGTGACAAGGGTTGAACCAGGACGACTGGAGACCAGCTCTGCTGCACGGACCTCGTGCGCCCACATATCGCACAGTGTGGGCTGGGCCCGTGCTGCCCCTGGGCCCTTGCCCCTCCTGGGCCCCGTACCCTCATTCACCGCACCTCCGCCACAATGTTCCAGGGTCCGGCGCTCCCGCTTTATTTATAGCCCCGGCCTGCGGTGGTGTTCTCTCACAGGTCGGGGTGGCCCATGATGTTTAACCCTCTATCATTCTGGTGAATCCGCGCGGCATTCCCTCCAAGGTCGATCGATTCTCCCTGAGGGGCAGGGCCCAGAACTGAACACAGTTACTCCAGACGGGGTCTGACCAAGGCTCCGTACAATTAAAACATAATCGCCTCCCCTCACTTCGTAATCCAGCCCCCATTCTCTTTTAACTTTGTTTTTCAACTATTTCTGCATTTCCCTTTTTATCTGCGATGGGCTCTACTTACCCCGCCGATTACGGTCGGCCATGCCCTGTCCTCACAACCTTCTGTGTAAAAACAAAAAGTCTCCTCCCTTCACTCTCCGGTCTCAGTGTCAGCTGTGGCTCAGTGGGTATCACTCTCGCGTCCCACTCCAGGCTGACACTCCCAGTGCAGTGCTGAGGGAGCGCCGCACTGTCGGAGGGGCAGTGCTGAGGGAGCGCCGCACTGTCGGAGGGGCAGTGCTGAGGGAGCGCCGCACTGTCGGAGGGGCAGTGCTGAGGGAGCGCCGCACTGTCGGAGGGGCAGTGCTGAGGGAGCGCCGCACTGTCGGAGGGGCAGTGCTGAGGGAGCGCCGCACTGTCGGAGGGGCAGTGCTGAGGGAGCGCCGCACTGTCGGAGGGGCAGTGCTGAGGGAGCGCCGCACTGTCGGAGGGGCAGTGCTGAGGGAGCGCCGCACTGTCGGAGGGGCAGTGCTGAGGGAGCGCCGCACTGTCGGAGGGGCGGTGCTGAGGGAGCGCCGCACTGTCGGAGGGGCGGTGCTGAGGGAGCGCCGCACTGTCGGAGGGGCAGTGCTGAGGGAGCGCCGCACTGTCGGAGGGGCAGTACTGAGGGAGCGCCGCACTGTCGGAGGGGCGGTGCTGAGGGAGCGCCGCACTGTCGGAGGGGCGGTACTGAGGGAGTGCCGCACTGTCGGAGGTGCTGGCTTTCAGATGAGACGTTAAACCAAGGACTAGTCCGCTCTCTCAGGTGGATGGAAAAGATCCCACTGCCACTATTTCAAAGAAGAGCAGGGAAGTTATCCCTGGTGTTCCGAGGCCGATATTTATCCCTCAGATTATCTGGGTCATTATCACATTGCTGTGTGTGGAAGCTTGCTGTGCGCAAATTGGCTGCCGCGTTTCCCACATTACAACAGTGACTACACTCAAAAAAGTACTTAATTGGCTGTAAAGCGCTTTGAGATGTCCGGTGGCTGTGAAAGGCGCTATATAAATGCAAGTCTTCTTCTTAATCATGATCTTAAATTTACACCCTGTAATCACCGACTAACTGACCAGCAGATTTTGCTCCAGCTTACCTTAACTAAGCCCTTCATAATTTTAAACACCTCAACAGATCACCTTTTAAACTAACTATCGGTTTATTGAAGGTTAGGCACATTCTTTTCAGTCTTCCAAGCAATTGTTTCGATGTACTCTCGCCTCAGAAAGTTGTGGATTCGAGTCCCACTCTAGACACTTGAACACAGAAATCTAGACTGACGCTCCCAGTGTAGTGCTGAGGGAGTGCTGCACTGTCGGAGGTGCCGCCTTTTAGATGAGACGTTAAACCGAGGCCCCGTCTGCTCTCTCAGGTGGAGATAAAATATCCCATGACACTGAGAGTGTTTGATGGGACAGTGTAGAGGGAGCGTTACTCTGTATCTAACCCCGTGCTGTACCTGTCCTGGGAGTGTTTGATGGGACAGTGCAGAGAGAGCTTTACTCTGTATCTAACCCCATGCTGTACCTGCCCTGGGAGTGTTTGATGGGACAGTGTAGAGGGAGCGTTACTCTGTATCTAACCCCGTGCTGTACCTGCCCTGGGAGTGTTTGATGGGACAGTGTAGAGGGAACGTTACTCTGTATCTAACCCCCTGTACCTGCCCTGGGAATGTTTGATGGGACAATGTAGAGGGAGCTTTACTCTGTATCTAACCCCGTGCTGTACCTGCCCTGGGAGTGTTTGATGGGGACAGTGTAGAGGGAACGTTACTCTGTATCTAACCCCCTGTACCTGCCCTGGGAATGTTTGATGGGACAGTGTAGAGGGAGCTTTACTCTGTATCTAACCCCGTGCTGTACCTGCCCTGGGAGTGTTTGATGGGGACAGTGTAGAGGGAACGTTACTCTGTATCTAACCCCCTGTACCTGCCCTGGGAGTGTTTGATGGGGACAGTGTAGAGGGAACGTTACTCTGTATCTAACCCCGTGCTGTACCTGCCCTGGGAGTGTTTGATGGGACAGTGTAGAGGGAGCTTTACTCTGTATCTAACCCATGCTGTACCTGCTCTGGGAGTGTTTGATGGGACAGTGTAGAGGGAGCGTTACTCTGTATCTAACCCCGTGCTGTACCTGCCCTGGGAGTGTTTGATGGGGACAGTGTAGAGGGAACGTTACTCTGTATCTAACCCCCTGTACCTGCCCTGGGAATGTTTGATGGGACAGTGTAGAGGGAGCTTTACTCTGTATCTAACCCCGTGCTGTACCTGCCCTGGGAGTGTTTGATAGGGACAGTGTAGAGGGAGCTTTACTCTGTATCTAACCCCGTGCTGTACCTGCTCTGGGAGTGTTTGATGGGACAGTGTAGAGGGAGCTTTACTCTGTATCTAACCCCGTGCTGTACCTGCCCTGGGAGTGTTTGATGGGGACAGTGTAGAGGGAGCTTTACTCTGTATCTAACCCCGTGCTGTACCTGCCCTGGGAGTGTTTAATGGGACAGTGTAGAGGGAGCTTTCTCCCTCCCCTCTCCTCCCCTTCTCTCACCCCCTTCCATTCTCCTTCCCTTTCCCCTCCCCCTCCCTTCCTCCACTCTCTTCTCCTCCTGTCCCCCTCTCCTCCGCCTCACCTCCCCAACCCTTGCCCTCCATCTCTGCTCCTCCCTCTTCCCTCCCCCTCCCACATGACAACAGTGACTACACTCCAAAAACACTTTATTTTTGGCTGCAAAAACGCTTTGAGGCATCCGATGGTCGTGAAAGGCGCTCTATAAATGCAAGTCTTTCTTTTCTTTCTGACCTGTGCTGTACCTGCCCTGGGAGTGTTTAATACTGCCTCTGGATGCCGGATCCCAGCTCTGACATCCCTCACACAGAAAGGGAAATCAGGATAGGTTGAATAAAATACCAGTGAACCAACCATTCGGGGATGGAGTCACGGTATAGAATGTCTCAGGTGGCAGGATTGCAGTGGTCGATACTGTTATGTAATATTGCTTGGGGGGTCACCAGACACCAGAGGGCGCCGCGGTCGGAGGTCATCGGGCTGTACGCATGTGGCATGTGTGCTTGGTCACCTGTATATAAGCTGGGTGTCTTTGTCACGCTGGCACTCTTGGGCTGGAATAAAGAGAGATCAGGTGGCACCTGAGTGAGTTTACAGTAACCAGACTCGTGAGTCATTACAATTGGCGACGAGGTAATTTAAGGACCGTCGCATGCACAATGGGTACTGTTGGAATCCTGGAAAGATTTGTGCAGGGCGAGGATTGGGCAGGTTTTGTCGACCGCCTGGATCAATATTTTGTGGCCAATGGCATGAAGGCAGAAGCCTACACAGTTAAACGCAGGACAGTTCTCCTCACTGTTTGTGGTCCAAAAATCTTCTCCCGCCTGTACGTCCGGTGGAAAAATGGTAAGGGGAATTGTGTACGTTAGAAACATAGAAACATAGAAAATAGGTGCAGGAGTAGGCCATTCGGCCCTTCTAGCCTGCACCGCCATTCAATGAGTTCATGGCTGAACATGGAACTTCAGTACCCCATTCCTGCTTTCTCACCATACCCCTTGATTCCCCTCGTAGTAAGGACTTCATCTAACTCCTTTTTGAATATATTTAGTGAATTGGCCTCAACAACTTTCTGTGGTAGAGAATTCCACAGGTTCACCACTCTCTGGGTGAAGAAATTCCTCCTCATCTCGGTCCTAAATGGCTTCCCCCTTATCCTTAGACTGTGTCCCCTGGTTCTGGACTTCCCCAACATTGGGAACATTCTTCCTGCATCTAACCTGTCTAACCCCGTCAGAATTTTAAACGTTTCGATGAGGTCCCCTCTCCTTCTTCTGAACTCCAGTGAATACAAGCCCAGTTGATCCAGTCTTTCTTGATAGGTCAGTCCCGCCATCCCGGGAATCAGTCTGGTGAACCTTCGCTGCATTCCCTCAACAGCAAGAATGTCCTTCCTCAGGTTAGGAGACCAAAACTGTACACAATACTCCAGGTGTGGCCTCACCAAGGCCCTGTACAATTGTAGCAACACCTCCCTGCCCTTGTACTCAAATCCCCTCGCTATGAAGGCCAACATGCCATTTGCTTTCTTAACCGCCTGCTGTACCTGCATGCCAACCTTCAATGACTGATGTACCATGACACCCAGGTCTCTTTGCACCTGCCCTTTTCCTAATCTGTCACCATTCAGATAATAGTCTGTCTCTCTGTTTTTACCACCAAAGTGGATAACCTCACATTTATCCACATTATACTTCATCTGCCATGCATTTGCCCACTCACCTAACCTATCCAAGTCGCTCTGCAGCCTCATAGAATCCTCCTTGCAGCTCACACTGCCACCCAACTTAGTGTCATCCGCAAATTTGGAGATACTACATTTAATCCCCTCGTCTAAATCATTAATGTACAATGTAAACAGCTGGGGCCCCAGCACAGAACCTTGCGGTACCCCACTAGTCACTGCCTGCCATTCTGAAAAGTCCCCATTTACTCCTACTCTTTGCTTCCTGTCTGACAACCAGTTCTCAATCCATGTCAGCACACTACCCCCAATCCCATGTGCTTTAACTTTGCACATTAATCTCTTGTGTGGGACCTTGTCGAAAGCCTTCTGAAAGTCCAAATATACCACATCAACTGGTTCTCCCTTGTCCACTCTACTGGAAACATCCTCAAAAAATTCCAGAAGATTTGTCAAGCATGATTTCCCTTTCACAAATCCATGCTGACTTGGACCTATCATATTACCTCTTTCCAAATGCACTGCTATGACATCCTTAATAATTGATTCCATCATTTTACCCACTACCGATGTCAGGCTGACCGGTCTGTAATTCCCTGTTTTCTCTCTCCCTCCTTTTTTAAAAAGTGGGGTTACATTGGCTACCCTCCACTCCATAGGAACTGATCCAGAGTCAATGGAATGTTGGAAAATGACTGTCAATGCATCCACTATTTCCAAGGCCACCTCCTTAAGTACTCTGGGATGCAGTCCATCAGGCCCTGGGGATTTATCGGCCTTCAATCCCATCAATTTCCCCAACACATTTTCCCGACTAATAAGGATTTCCCTCAGTTCCTCCTCCTTACTAGACCCTCCGGCCCCTTTTATATCCGGCGGGTAACCATCTGAAGCCACAAGAGGGGATCATCATATCACGTTACCGTTTCTACATGCATGTTCGTGCTGAGGGCCAGAACGTGTCGGGAATTGTCGCCGAGCCGTGTAAGTTCGGGAACACGCTGGAAGACGTGCTGCGTGATGTCTTCGTGATAGGCATCAGCCATGATGCGATCCTCAGGAAGCTGTTGGCTGCAGAGACGCTGGATTTGAAAAAGGCCATCGCGACTGCCCAGGCATGCATGACGAGGGATGATAATTTGAGGCAGATATCATCGACGAGCCGGAGTTCCACGGCAAGTACTGTAAACAAGGTGGCGTCGTTTTCGGGCAGAGCTGCTTACGCGAAACCTGCCGCTGCTCCGAGCCCGCCAACTGGTTCGAACCAGATTTCACCCTGTTGGCGTTGTGGGGGCAATCATCGGCCTCATCAGTGTCGGTTTAGACAATACTCATGCAATGGATGTTCGAAAGTGGGGCATCTTCACAGGATGTGTCCACAACAGAGCAAGCGTGGTGCGGCTCACCATGTGGTTGATGAGGGTCAGTGATGGCCCGGATACACAACTCGAGGAGGAAGTGAATGGACTGTATTCGTTCCTGAGCAGGAGCCAGCCTATAATCATTATTGTGAAGCTGAACGGCGTGCCTGTATCGATGGAGCAGGACACGGGGTGCGAGCCAGTCGATAATGAGCCAAAGGACTTTCGACAAGCTGTGGGACGCTAAGGCTGCGAAACCGAAGCTGAGTCCAGTCAATGCCAGGTTGCGTACTTACACTAAGGAACTCATACCGGTGCTCGGCAGTGCAGCAATCGCGGTGTCATATGACGGTGTAGTTCACGAGCTACCATTATGGATCATCCCAGGTAATGGTCCAACGCTGCTCGGCAGGAATTGGCTCGAGAAAATCAAGCTGAACTGGAATGATGTCAAGATGTTGTCCTCGGTGAATCATACTTCGTAAACGGTTTTGATCCTAGCCCAATTGCTAGATGGGTGGTTTGAATCGCCCCCGGTTTACGAAAATCTTATACCCGGGGATTATTATTCAGAGTGTAAATGGAATAAGTCACGGACAGGAATGCTTTGGTGAAATATCGTACTTATATTATTTGGTCTAACATACACTGGCTAAAACATGCACCACTGATCAAAATCACTGTCTCGGTGGAGAATACAGTACAACACTGAAGACCTGTAACATGTAGTAATTCCCTGGTGGATTCTAACTCCACTCCGACCAACCAATTGCTCAGTCGAAGCTTCCTCCCTAGAATAACCCTGAAAAAGCTTCACTTCTGAGAAAAGCCCGAGCCCTTACACCTCACCCAGCTCACCTGGGATATCCGGTTACCGGCTTGGGACACCCGCGACCATGCACATCACCACACGCAGCCGGTATCCTCACTCAGCTCAGCCGTGGGAAGTCACTGCCTGGTTTTCAGTCTCGGCGGCTTCTTCTGCGGAACTGCAGCCCCTTCCTCTGGTACATCGATCTTAGTGGAGCGAGAGCGAGAGAGAGAGAGAGGGCTCTCGCTAGATACAAGCTGCAAACTAAAAATAAAGTGGAAAGAGCCTGTTTTTATGGGAGTCTTGCTATTCCCTATCTTTCCCGCCAATCTTAAAATCCTTTTGTTTCTAAGCACGGGCACTTAATCAGTGATGGGCCGTCCAACCCATGTGTATTGGGCTGATGGCCCTTAGTCTGGGCATTTCTCTCAGTCTTTGCGTTGGGAAAGACCTGGCTCCTCTTTGGCTGGCCAGGCTAGCGGGCTCATTGTTCTGCTTACCTTCTGAGGTGGAGGCGAAAGGTGCTTTTGCATATTAGAGTGGCTCTGTCAATGGCCCCCCCTTCCTGGCCGACAGCTCTTTTATCAATGGATGATTGACAGTTCATTTCTCACAGCTAACTGCCATGCGGTCTCTGGAGTATTAACAACAAACAGCTTTCTCACTTATCTGCACAGGGTGACCCCAGTACAGGGAAAATACCCTCAGAAAAAAATAAAATCCGCAAAATATTCTCGACTAAGTCCATTCTTTAAACAGAAACTTTGCAATCTCTTTCAGTGTGCTCAAGTATTGAAAAACTTTCCTTCTTTGTTTGAACCGGGCATTGGTAATTTTACAGGAGCCAAGGTGCAGATTCACCTGGACTCCAATGCAAGGCCTGTCTATCACAAAGCTCGGTCTGTTCTGTACATGATGAGGGAGAAGGTTGAAATTCAGCCTGACAGACTCCAGCTTGAAGGGATCATATCACTGGTCGAGTTTAACGAGTGGGCTAGTCCCATTGTTCCTGTGTTGAAGAGTGATGGTACTGTCACGATTTGTGGAGACTACAAGGTTACGATTAACTAATTTTCGAAACAGGATCAGTATCCATTACCGAGGACTGATGACCTGTTCGCCATGCTAGCTGGTGGAAAGTCATTCATGAAACTGGATCTGATGTCGGCCTGTATGACCCAGGAGCTTGTCAACACTTCGAAGAAACTCACCTGCATCAACACCCATAAAAGACTGTTCGTCGACAACAGGTGTCCTTTTGGGATTCGTTCGGCTACAGCCGTATTTGAGAGGAGTTTACTGAAGTCCGTTCCCAGAACTGTCATAGTTCAAGTTGACATTCTGGTCACAGGTTGTGACACTGCTGAACATCTGAACAATCTTGAAGAAGTCCTACAGAGTCTGGACAAAGTGGGACTCAGGCTGAAATACTCGAAGTGTGTATTCATGGCACATGAAGTCGAATTCCTCGGGAGGAAGATTGCTGCTGATGGCATCAGGCCCACTGATTCGAAAACCGAGGCCATCAAAATGCACCCAGGCCTCAGAATGTGATAGAGCTGCGTTCGTTCTTTGGGCTACTCAACTACTTTGGTAATTTCTTACCCAGATTGAGCACTTTACTAGAGCCACTGCATGTGTTACTAAGAAAAGGCAACAACTGGGTCTGGGGTGCGTCTCAAGATAGAATCTTTGAGAATGCCAAGAATCTACTACGTTCAAACAAGTTGTTTGTTCATTATGATCCGTGTAAGCGTCTTGTATTGGCCTGTGATGCTTCATCATATGGGGTTGGCTGCGTACTCCAACAAGCAAATGAATCGGGCAAGCTACAACCTGTTGCGTATGCTTCGAGAAGTCTGTCTAAAGCGGAAAGAGCTTACAGTATGGTAGAGAAAAAAGCTTTGTGTATGGGGTAAAAAAAATGCACCAGTACCTGTTTGGTCTTCGTTTTGAACTAGAAACGGATCACAAGGCACTCATTTCATTGTTTGCGGAAAACAAAGGCATTAATACCAATGCATCGTCCCGCATTCAAAGGTGGGCGCTGACATTGTCTGCCTATGATTACGTCATCCGTCATAGACCTGGTACTGAGAATTGTGCCGATGCACTGAGTCGTCCGACCTTACCCACAACTGAGATGGAGATGCCTCAACCTGCAGATCTACTGTTAGTAATGGATGCTTTTGAGAGTGAAGGAACCCCTGTCACTGCTCAACAAGTTAGGATCTGGACCAACCATGACCCTATTTTATCGGTTGTGAAACGGTGTGTACTCAGTGGTGATTGGTCTGCCATATCTATGGAGATACGTGAGGAGACCAAACCTTACAACTGTCGCAAGGATGAGCTGTCCATTCAGTCAGACTGTTTACTGTGGGGTAATCGTGTAATCGTGCCGAAGAAAGGGAGAGAACATTTTTTGCGTGAACTTCAGAGCATTCATCCTGGTATTGTCATGATGAAGTGCATTGCTAGGTCTCATGTATGGTGGCCTGGAATTGACTCTGATCTGGAATCATGTGTGCATCAGTGCAATACTTGCATGCAGCTAAGTAAAGCACCAGCGGAATCTGTGCTGGGTCTTTGGTCGTGGCCATCCAAACCATGGTCCAGGATCCACATTGATTTTGCGGGCCCCTTCCTCGGAAAGATGTTTTTTGTCGTAGTAGATGCATATTCTAAGTGGATAGAGTGTATTTTTATGTCATCCAGCACGTCTACAGCTACCATTGAGAGCCTTCGTATCATGTTTGCTACTCATTGTTTGCCTGACATTGTTGTGAGCGACAACAGATCTTGCTTCACAAATCTTGAGTTCCAGGAGTTCATAGAAACATAGAAACATAGAAATTAGGTGCAGGAGTAGGCCATTCGGCCCTTCGAGCCTGCACCACCATTCAATAAGATTATGGCTGATCATTCAACCTCAGTACCCCTTTCCTGCTTTCTCTCCATACCTCTTGATCCTTTTGGCAGTAAGAGCCATATCTAACTCCCTTTTGAATATATCTAACAAACTGGCCTCAACAACTTTCTGCGGTAGAGAATTCCACAGGTTAACCACTCTTTGAGTGAAGAAGTTTCTCCTCATCTCAGTCCTAAATGGCTTACCCCTTATCCTTAGACTGTGACCCCCTGGTTCTGGAACTCCCCAGCAACGGGAACATTCTTCCTGTCTCTAACCTGTCCAGTCCCGTCAGAATTTTATATTTTTCTCTGAGATCCCCTCTCATTCTTCTAAACTCCAGTGGATACAAGCCCAGTTGATCCAGTCTCTCCTCATATGTCAGTCCTGCCATCCCGGGAATCAGTCTGGTGAACCTTCACTGTACTCCCTCAATAGCAAGAATGTCCTTCCTCAGATTAGAAACATAGAAACATAGAAAATAGGTGCAGGAGTAGGCCATTCGGCCCTTCGAGCCTGCACCGCCATTCAATGAGTTCATGGCTGAACATGCAACCTCAGTACCCCATTCCTGCTTTCTCGCCATACCCCTTGATTCCCCTTAGTAGTAAGGACTACATCTAACTCCTTTTTGAATATATTTAGTGAATTGGCCTCAACAACTTTCTATGGTAGAGAATTCCACAGGTTCACCACTCTCTGTGTGAAGAAGTTTCTCCTCATCTCAGTCCTAAATGGCTTACACCTTATCCTTAGACTGTGACCCCTGGTTCTGGACCTCCCCAACATTGGGAACATTCTTCCTGCATCTAACCTGTCTAAACCCGTCAGAATTTTAAACGTTTCTATGAGATCCCCTCTCATTCGTCTGAACTCCAGTGAATACAAGCCCAGTTGATCCAGTCTTTCTTGATATGTCAGTCCCGCCATCCATGGAATCAGTCTGGTGAACCTTCGCTGCACTCCCTCAATAGCAAGAATGTCCTTCCTCAAGTTAGGAGTCGAAAACTGTACACAATACTCCAGGTGTGGCCTCACCAAGGCCCTGTACAACTGTAGTAACACTTCCCTGCCCCTGTACTCAAATCCCCTCGCTATGAAGGCCAACATGCCATTTGCTTTCTTCACCGCCTGCTGTATCTGCATGCCAGCCTTCAATGACTGATGTACCATGACACCCAGGTCTCGTTGCACCTCCCCTTTACCTAATCTGTCACCATTCAGATAATAGTCTGTCTCTCTGTTTTTAACCACCAAAGTGGATAACCTCACATTTATCCACATTATACTTCATCTGCCATGCATTTGCCCACTCACCTAACCTGTCCAAGTCACCCTGCAACCTCTTAGCATCCTCCTCACAGCTCACACCGCCACCCAGCTTAGTGTCATCTGCAAATTTGGAGATATTACGTTCAATTCCTTCATTTAAATCATTGATGAATATTGTAAATAGCTGGGGTCCCAGCACTGAACCCTGCGGCTCCCCACTGGTCACTACCTGCCATTCTAAAAAGGACCCGTTTATTCCGACTCTCTGCTTCCTGTCTGCCAACCAGTTTTCTATTCACGTAAATACATTACCCCCAATACCATGTGCTTTAATTTTGCACACCAATCTCTTGTGTGGGACCTTGTCAAAAGCCTTTTGAAAGTCCAAATACACCACATCCACTGGTTCTCCCTTGTCCACTCTACTAGTTACATCCTCAAAAAATTCTAGAAGATTTGTCAAGCATGATTTCCCTTTCATAAATCCATGCTGACTTGGACCGATCCTGTCACTTGATTCCAACATTTTCCCCACTACCGATGTCAGGCTAACCGGTCTATAATTCCTTTTTTCTCTCTCCCTTCTTTTTTTAAAAATGGTGTTACATTAGCTACCCTCCAGTCCATAGGAACTGATCCAGAGTCAATAGAATGTTGGAAAATGATGATCAATGCATCCACTATTTCTAGGGCCACTTCCTTAAGTACTCTGGGATGCAGCCTATCAGGCTCTGGGGATTTATCAGCCTTCAATCCCATCAATTTCCCCAACACAATTTCCTGACTAATAAGGATTTCCTTCAGTTCCCCCTTTTCGCTAGACCCTAGAACCCCTAGTTTTTCCAGAAGGTTATTTGTGTCTTCTTCGTGAAGACAGAACCAAAGTATTTGTTCAATTGGTTTGCCATTTCTTTGTTCCCCATTATAAATTCACCTGAATCTGACTGCAAATTTGGTCTTCACTAATCTTTTTCTCTTCACATATCATTAGAAGCTTTTGCAGTCAGTTTTTATGTTCCCTGCAAGCTTCCTCTCATACTCTATTTCCCCCTTCTAATTAGACCCTTTGTCCTCCTCTGCTGAATTCTAAATTTCTCCCAGTCCTCAGGTTTGCTGTTTTTTCTGGCCAATTTATATGCCTCTTCCTTGGATTTAACACTATCCCTAATTTCCCTTCATGAAACTCAATGGCATCAGACATGTGAGATCAACTCCATTCAAGCCTGCTTCTAATGGTCAAGCAAAGTATGAAACATGTATCTCAGGGCTCACTGCAGAGACGGTTGTCATGTATATTGCTCAGTTACAGGTCAAGATCTCATACACTTACTGGGGTTCCTCCTGCTGAACTACTGATGAAGAGAAATCTCAAGACCAGGCTTTCTCTTGTTCATCCTGATTTGAATGATCGTATTGAAAACAGACGTCAAAGTCAGCAATGAGGTCATGATTGTGTTGCCGTGTCACGTGACATCTCGGTCAATGATCCGGTTTATATACTGAACTATGGTCAAGGTCCAAAGTGGATCGCCGGCACTGTTACACCCAAGGAGGGTAACAGAGTGTTTATTGTCGTGCTCAAGAATGGGCAAACATGCAGGAAACTCCTTGACCAGGTTAAACTGCGGCGCACGGGTGAACTGGAACCGAGTGAGGAAGATGCAGTCAGTGAGCAACCAACCATTGTTCACTCATCAGAGGACCCTGCTGACATTACTGACTCTGAACCTTCAGTCTCTGATGTGGTCATGACCACTCCCATCAGATCGGCTACTCAGCCCTCAGTCTCAACGGACTCAGAACCCTCGCCCAGAGCCAAAGTTGAACTGAGACGATCAACTCGTGAGAGGAAAGCCCCAGGCCATCTCAATTTGTAAAGCTTTTAAAAGGGGGGATGTTGTTATGTATTAATGCTTGGGGGGGGTCACCAGACACCAGAGGGCGCCGCGGTCGAAGGTCATCGGGCCGTACGCATGTGGCATGTGTGCTTGGTCACCTGTATGTAAGCTGAGTGTCTTTGTCACGCTGGTCTCGGGCTGGAATAAAGATGGATCGGGTTGCATCTGAGTGAGTTTACAGCAACCAGACTCTTGAGTCATTACAGAAACATTATTCGCATCGAGCATATGTTTCACGCCTGTCGGCCGCAGCTGTAAGGGGATGTGGAGAGCTTTATTTGATTTAGTCATGAGGGAGGCTGTGTTTAATCCTGTTGACAAAGGCACTCTTGGCTTTAAGCTCACAAACGAGCTGAATTAACACGAGGACAGGCTGCCCAGAAATAGCCAGGGACTTTGAGCCCGGTGAAGACACAACATTCAAAATCTTTACCTGACGACTCACTTCCAACCCCCGCAATGTCAGGCAGCCGTTCTGCCCGAACATGATTCCAGTGCTTCCTTGGGTCTCACAGTAAAACTTCCTTAAGTGACAGCCAATGGCTCAGTGGGCAGCACTCTTGCCTCTGAGTCAGAAGGTCGTGGGTTCAAGTCCCACTCTGGGAAATCAAGCACATAAATCAAGGCTGACCCTCCTGAGGGAGTGCTGCACTGTTGGAGGTGCTGTCTTTCGGGGTGAGACATTAAATAGAGGCCCAGTCTGCTCTCTCAGGTGGATTTTAGCGATCCCATGGCTGCTATTTCAAAGAAGAGCAGGGGAAGTTATCCCCGGTGTCCTGGGGCCAATATTTATCGCTCAACCAGCATCACAAAAACACATTATCTGGGTCATTATCACATTGCTGTGTGTGGGAGCTTGCTGTGCGCAAATTGGCTGCCACGTTTCCCACATTACAACCGTGACCACACTCCAAAAGGTATTTCATTGGCTGCAAAGCGCTTTGAGACATCCGGTGGTCGTGAAAGACGCTATATAAATCCAAGTCTTTTTCACAGAATCATGGAAAGATACGGCAAGGAAGGAGGCCATTCGGCCTATTGTTCCGGTGCTTGCTTTAGTCCTACTCCATGCACCCCCCCCCCACCACTCTTTCCCCACAGCCCTGAAAATGTTTCCTTTTCAAGTATATATTCAATTCGCTTTTGAAAGTTACTATTAAATCTGCTTCCAGCGCCCTTTCAGGCACGTTCCAGTTTGCAACTCGCTGGGTAAAAACAAAATTCTCCTCACCCCCCCACCCCTCCTTTTGCCAATTATCTTAAATTTGTGTCTTCTGGTTACCAACCCTCCTGCCACTGGAACCAGTTTTTAGAGTGTAGTCAATGTTGTAATGAAGGAATTCAGCCGACAATTTACGCACAGCAAGCTGCCACAAACAGCAATGTGATAATGACCAGATGATCTGTTTTTGTGATGTTGATTGAGGGATAAATATTGGCCCCAGGACACCAGGGATAACTCCCCTGCTCTTCTTCAAAATAATGCCATGGGATCTTTTACATCCACCTGAGAGAGCAGACGGAGCCTCGGTGAATCGTCTCATCTGAAATACGGCACCTCTGACAGTGCGGCGCTTCCTCAGCACTGCCCCTCCGACAGTGCGGCACTCCCTCGGCACTGCCCCTCTGACAGTGCGGCGCTCCCTCAGCACTGCCCCTCCGACAGTGCGGCACTCCCTCGGCACTGCCCCTCCGACAGTGCGGCGCTCCCTCGGCACTGCCCCTCCGACAGTGCGGCGCTCCCTCGGCACTGCCCCTCCGACAGTGCGGCGCTCCCTCGGCACTGCCCCTCCGACAGTGCGGCGCTCCCTCAGTACTGCCCCCCCCAACAGTGCGGCGCTCCCTCGGCACTGCCCCTCCGACAGTGCGGCACTCCCTCGGCACTGCCCCTCCGACAGTGCGGCGCTCCCTCAGTACTGCCCCCCCAACAGTGCAGCGCTCCCTCGGCACTGCACTGGGAGTGTCAGCCTAGATTTTGGTGCTTGAGTCTCTGGAGCTCGTTGGGCAGAATGTCTCATCGCCAGAGCTTTCACACAAGCACCAAGACGTAGCTTGGTTGGCAGTGAGGAGGGCCCTACCCGTCAGACCCTTCATGCACAGCCGGGGTTTCAGAGACACGGCACTCTGCCCCCGAGTTGGCTGTGGTGCGGATGAGACTGTCATCCATCTCCTTCGGGATTGCCCCTTTGCAAGGCAGGTCTGGAAAGAGATGCAGTGGTTGCTGTCGAGGTTCATCCCGAGCAGCTCCGTAACACAGGACTCTGTGCTCTACGGGCTGTTCCCAGGGACACACACCGAGACAGACATCACCTGCTGCTGGAGGGCCATCAACTCGGTCAAAGACGCTCTTTGGTCTTGCCGAAACTTGCTGGTCTTCCAGAGCAAGGAGATGTCCACGTCTGCGTGTTGCAGACTGGCGCAATCCAAGATCCAGGATTACGTGCTGAGGGTCGCACTAAAGATTGGTGCCGTCGCCGCAAAGGCACGGTGGGGAAGGGCCACAGTTTAAAGCCCTTCCACCACGGTAAACCCAGGGGCAGGAATCAGACCGTCCTCGGCCTGTACTTGTTAATCTGCTTGTATACATAGAGCACCATGTACTGAAAAACACCTGTGTTGTGCCATGTATAATGAAAGTCTCTGTCCTGTTTAGTAACTTGTAAAGAAATGTAAATGTATTCTCATCCGTTCCGTGTACTGCTTTCATCTGCATAGTGCTACATGTAACGTGATTGGTGACCGGTATTGAAATGTATCCTGGAATGTAATGTAAACCTGTTCTCATCTGCTCCATGTAATACCCTCATCTGCACAGTACTACATGTAACGTGATTTATGGATTGTACTAAACTGTACCTTGAAATGAAATGCAACCTAGTGCATTGTATGGAACTGCTGTCAGCATCCAAACAAATTGTATGGAATTGCTGACGGCAAGGTACTTAGCTATTTTCCAATATATTGTGAAAATTTTATATGAATAAAGTATATTTTTGGGGGAAAAAAAGTCTCTGGAGTGGGGACTTGAACTCACAACCTTCTGACTCCAAGGCGAGAGTGTTGCCCACAGAGCCACAGCTGACCACTCATACTTGAACCGCATGCTGACAAGTGGCTCAGCGTGTGATAAATGTGCTGGGCCTTGTGAGGCCCGCACGACGACGGCTTCTGATTGGCCGCTCAGGTGCATTGCACCTTGCCGGGCCGGGTAGTGGGCTGGTTATTGCTGTTCACCGGCCCGGTCTGTTTGGAGAGTGACCGCACACCAGAGGACCCCGGGGAAGGGAGGAAGGCCACAGTGTTCCAGCTCAGGGGAGGCAGAAGCCAGATTGTAACGAGCGCTGCTTAATCTGCAGGGCTCAGCTTCGATTTCCGGCCTGTCAATCAGTGAGCACTTTCTGCAGTTTCTCATCAGAACAACTCACTCGAGCAAAAGAGGGCTGGCTTACCTCCCCCTCCACTCCTCCTCCACTCCCCCTCCCCTACCCCTCCCCTACCCTCCCCTCCACTGACTCTCCCCTCCCCTCCCCTTCCCCTCCCCTCCCCAACCCTCTCCCTCCTCACCTCCACCTCCCCTCCCCTTCCCTCCCCTCCTCTTCCCTCCCCTTCCCCTCCCCTCCACTTCCTCACCTCCACCTCCCCTCCCCTCCCCTTCCCTCCCCTCCCCTTCACTGCCCCTCCCCTACCCCCTCCACTTCCCCTCCCCAGCCCCTCTTCACCCCTCCCCCTCTCCACCCCCTCCCCTCCCCTCTCTCCCCCTTCCCTCCCCCTTCCTTTCCCTGCTCCGTGCTGGCTCTGTGAAGGAGCTATCCAATTACTCCCACTCCCCTCTGCTCTTCCCTCCAGAGCCTTGCAAATAGTTTCCTTTTCCAAGTGTATATTCACTTGGCTTCTGAAAGTTACTGTTCAATCTGCTACCACCGCCCTTTCAGGCAGTGCGTTTCAGAACGTAAGGATATGCGTCAGAAGTGCCTTCCCTGTGCCCTTGAGGACTAGCCTGGGATCAAAGAACACGAGGCATTAAACCGTAAGAAAACAGGAATAGACTCTTCATCCATAAATGCAATGAAACGCGCTCCGTACCAACTGCTGACTCTCATGTCGGATCAATAGGATGATACCTTTTTAATGAGATCCCCGCACAAACTGCTTTGCTCATTCCATTTCAGAACCAGCTTCCCTGCGTTGGTTTTAGCGCGCATTCGCTTTTTGACCCTGTATGCGCGCGTGTCTTCCTCGGACGGCCAGGTCCCTCCTCGCTCCCGGGCGTCCAGCGGACGAGGATTGACCAGCTGAGGGATCCTGTCTCCCAATGGCTGGGCCCTGCGCGCGGGGCAGCCCGCGGAGGGGAAGGGAGCGCAATCGGATTCGGTGGCGCGAAGCCTCCCCCAGCCGGTCAGCCGGCCAGCGCTCAGGGCCCCGGAGCGTCCGCAATGGAAGGGGGTTCTTGCTGCCTCGGAGATCACGCAAGCTACACCTCCCCCCTCCCCCCCCCCCCCCCCCCACCACCCACCCCTCACCCGCTTCCCCGCGTGGAAAAAGAAACGGGAAGGGCGGTACGCGCCGTTACTCCGGGAACACGGCCGAAGATACAGCGGGAGCGCAGTACAACCCACTCAGCCCAACAGATCCGTGCCGGGGTTTATGCTCCACAGCAGTCTCCTCCCATCCCTCTCCATCTCACCCTATTGACACAACCTTCTATTCCTTTCTTTATCCAGCTTCCCCTTAAATGTATCTACGCCATTCGCTTCAACCTCTCCCTGTGGCAGCGAGTTCCACATTCTCACCACGCTCTGGGTAAAGACGTTTCTCCTCTTTCTTTCTTTCCTTCCTTCCCTCCCTCCCTCCCTTCCTTCCTTCATTTCTTCCTTCCTACCTGTTATGTATGTAACCATGTAATACTTGCCACCAGAGGGCGCGACTGTTGGAGTCCTAATGGTCAGCTGCACCCACATGTGCAGGGCCAGTATAGAAGGTTGGCTGCCATGTTGTTTAGGCACTCTGGAGTTGTAATAAAGAAGACTAAGGTCACACTAAGTTTAGCTCACCGTACTCAGAGTTCTTCTATACACAACAATTTCTTTCTTTGTCCTTCCTTCCTTATTACATTCCCACTCTGCCCACAACATCCCCCCCCCTATTCCCCATCTCCCCCGGGTATGCATCAAACCTTCCCTTTAAGAGCGTCAACTTCTTCATGTGTGGCAGCGAGTTCAGCCGCTCGGTGTGAAAAATTAAAATCAGGCAAAGGCACTTCAGTATAAATAGATCCCGAGGGATTTCTCTGGAGGAAGAAAGGGTTGAGTGATATAACGAGAAGATGGGTGGAAAGGGTTGATCCATCAGAAAGTGACAGGTTCGTTGGGTCTACAAGTTCATGCACTCTTTTATGTGAGCAAAATTTTTCATTTTGCCTCCATTCTCGCAGCCCCCCTCCCGTGCACTCCCCCCCCACCCCTTTGCCCAAGTGCAACAATGAGCCCTGATCTCCACTCAAACCAAGCCCCACCATTCACCCCCTGTGCTCGCTGACCTACATTGGCTCCCGGTTAAGCCACGCCTCGATTTCAAAATTCCCACTCTTGTTTACAAATCCCTCCATGGCCCTCGCCCCCTCCCTATCTCTGTAATCTCCTCCAGCCTCACAACCCCCCCCCCCCCGAGACGACTGCGGTCCTCTAATTCTGCCCTCCTGAGCATCCCTGATTATAATCGCTCAACCATCGGTGGCCGTGCCTTCTGTTGTCTGGGCCCCAGGCTCTGGAACTCCCTCCCTAAACCTCTCCGCCTCTCTACCCTCCTTTAAGACGCTCCTCAAAGCCTCCCTATCGTTGTCTTCTTTTTGACTCTTTCTCTCTCCGCTCTCTCTTTCTTTCTGTCTCTCATCTTTCCCTTCCCTGCCTCTCTTTTGTCTCACCCTCTGCACTATTTCTGACCTTATGTGTCTATCTTTGACTCTCTCTCTCTCTCTCTCTCTCTCTCTGCCCTCCCTTTCTGTCTCTCTGTCTCTTACTTCTTTCTCTTCCTCTCTCTCTCTTTGTCTCTGGTCATTGTCATGTTGCTGTTTGTGGGAGCTTGCTGTGCACAAATCGGCTGCCGGGTTTCCTACATTACAACAGTGACTGCACTTAAAAAAGTACTCCATTGGCTATAAACCACTCTGGGGCATACGGTGGTCATGACAGGCGCTACATAAATGCAAGGCTTTGTTTTTATCTTTGTCTCCCTTTACATCATTATTTCTGTGCGTTTTTTTATTCGTTCATGAGTTGAAGGCATCGCTGGCAAGGCCGGCATTTATTGCCCATCCCTAATTGCACTCGAGAAGGTGATACGACCTTCTTGAACCGCTGCAGTCCGTGTGCTGAAAGTACGTGAAATAATCCTATCATGATAATTCCTTATAGCGGTTTTGTACAACTGAGTGTCTCGCTGGGCCATTTCAGAGGGGCAATTAAGAATCAACCACTTTGCTGTGGGTCTGGAGTCACATATCGGCCAGACCAGGTAAGGGCGGCAGATTTCCTTCCCGAAAGGGACATTAGTGAACCAGTTGGGTTTTTACGACAATCCGGTAGTTTCATGGGGTCCAATTTTGCCCAACCCCTTTTTTTGGCGCACTTACCTTTAAATGCACCGACTTTGCGCGCTGGAAACGCCGCCAAGAAAAGGGGGCCCCATCCTGCCCGCTCTGCCGACTCTCCGGTGTCCCAGCGTGGCATAGCTAGTGAAGTAGGGTGGGGGGGGGGGGCAGAGCAACAGGCCAGCGCAGAAAGCACTGCCGGCAGCTGTGCGCATGCGCAGTGAAGTCTGCGCGCATGCGCAGTGAAGTCTGCGCGCATGCTCCTCACCCTCCCAGCGTGCCCTGCGGGCTGTGAGCAGGACCCCGATGCTCGCAGCCCCTATCCCCGGCCAAAGGGATGCCCCGATCTTCGCGCACCCGATCCCCGGCCGAGTGGTCTCCCGCACCGGCCGGCCGGCCCGCTGACTCCCCGGGCCGAGGTAGGACTTCAGTTTTATTTATTGATGGTTGTGCTTGAGAGTTTTGATTGGGGGGTGGGGGGGAGAGGAGGAGAGTTTTGGGGGGTGGAGGGCGGGTGGCGGGGGGAGAAAGAGTGTTTTGATGGCGGGGGGTGGCGACTTTTTTTAAAAACTTGATTCTGGCATAAATTTGTTATTGATTAATTGCTTATTACTTTTTGTGCTTTGTTTAGTGCTTTGTAAGCCTTGGTGCTTTAAATGTACCAACCTGCACTGAATTCTTAACTGACCACAAGGTTTTTCAGAGCTGGCCACATACGCTGACCTAAGTCGATTTGGAGTAAGTTTTTGCTGGCCAAAGTGGCGTAAGTGTCTGGAACGTCCCCTTTTGAAAAAAAATCGTACCTTAACTGACTTACTCTGGAGCAAATTTTGGGGGGGTAAATGTCATTTTTTAACTTACACCAGAAAAAACAACTTACTCCAAAAAAATTGATGCAAGTCATGGCCAAAATTGGGCCCATGGTCACTATGACTGATACAAGCTGTTTTTTCTCATTCCGGGTTTATTAATTAACTGAATTTAAATTCCCCAGCTGCCGTGGTGAGATTTGAACTCATGTCTTACATATGAACATAAGAATTAGGAGCAGGAGTCGGCCATTCGGCCCCTCGAGCCTGCTCCGCCATTCAATGAGATCATGGCTGATCTTCGACCTCAACTCCACTTTCCTGCACTATCTCCATATCCCTTGATTCCCTTAATAGCCAACAACCTACCTGTCTTGAATATAGTCAACGACTGAGCCCTCTGGGATAGAGAATTCCAAAGATTCACCACCCTCTGAGTGAAGAAATTTCTTCTCAGCTCAGTCCTAAATGGCCGACCCCTTATCCTAAGACTGTGACCCCTGGTTCTAGACCCCCCAGCCCGGGAGAAACATCCTCCCTGCATCTACCCTGTCAAGCCCTGTAAGAATTTTGTATGTTTCAATGACATCGCCTCTCATTCTTCTAAACTCTAGAGAATATCGGCCTAGTCTACTCAATCTCTCCTCATAGGACAATCCCCCGATCCCAGGAATCAGTCTGGTGAACCTTCGTTGCACTCCCTCTATGGCAAGTATATCCTTCCTTCGGTAAGGAGACCAAAACTGTGCACAATACTCCAGGTGTGGCCTCACCAGGGAGAAGGCAAAAAATAAGTAGAAAGAAATCGAAAGGTGACATCACAGCCAAGGGGGTAAGTGATTGGCTGGTGATTGGTAAGTAGTTTTCTTTTTCTTTTCTTTATCAGTAAGTAACCTTTAGCATTGTTGTTGCCAAATTAAGTTTATCTAAGGGTTAAGTCATGGCAGGAGAGCTCAGACACGTGTTTAAGCTCTTCCTGTACTATGTGGGAATTCAGGACGCTTCCGGTGTCCCTGACGACTACGTGTGCGGGAAGTGTATCCGGCTGCAGCTCCTGACGGACCGCATTGCGGAATTGGAGCTGCGAGTGGATTCACTCTGGAGCATGCACGATGCTGAGAATGACGAGAATAGCAGGTAAAGGGTACACAGCCAGATAGGGAATGGGTGACCAACAGGAAGAGCAGTGCAAGGAAGGTAGTGCAGGGGTCCCCTGCGGTCATCCCCCTGCAAAACAGATACACCGCTTTGGGTACTGTTGGGGGGGGTTGACTCACCAGGGGAGGGCAGCAGCAGCCAAGTTCATGGCACCGTGGCTGGCACTGCTGCACAGGAGGGCAGGAAAAAGAGGGGGAGAACTATAGTGGTAGGGGATTCTATTGTAAGGGGAATAGACAGACGTTTCTGCGGCCGCAACCGAGACTCCAGAATGGTATGTTGCCTCCCTGGTGCAAGGGTCAAGGATGTCTCGGAGCGGGTGCAGGGCATTCTGAAAAGGGAGGGTGAACAGCCAGTTGTCGTGGTGCATATAGGTACCAACGATATAGGTAAAAAACGGGATGAGGTCCTACAAGGCGAATTTAGGGAGCTAGGAGCTAAATTAAAAATAGGACTTCAAAAGTAGTAACCTCAGGCTTGCTACCAGTGCCACGTGCTAGTCAGAGTAGGAATCGCAGGATAGCTCAGATGAATCCGTGGCATGAGGAGTGGTGCAGAAGGGAGGGATTCAAATTCCTGGGACATTGGAATTGGTTCTGGGGGAGGTGGGACCAGTACAAACCGGACGGTCTGCACCTGGGCAGGACCAGAACCAATATCCTAGGGGGAGTGTTTGCTAGTGCTGTTGGGGAGGAGTTAAACTAATATGGCAGGGGGATGGGAACCTATGCAGGGAGACAGAGGGAAGTAGAATGGGGGCAGAAGCAAAAGATAGAAAGAAGAAAAGTAAAAGTGAAGGGCAGAGAAACCCAAGACAAAAAGCAAAAAGGGCCACATTACAGCAAAATTCTAAAAGGGCAAAGTGTCTTAAAAAGACAAGCCTGAAGGCTCTGTGCCTCAATGCGAGGAGTATTCGGAATAAGGTGGACAAATTAACTGCGCAGATAGCAGTTAACGGGTATGATGTATCACGGAGACATGGCTCCTGGGTGACCAAGGCTGGGAACTCAACATCCAGAGGTATTCAACATTTAAGAAGGATAGACATAAAGGAAAAGGAGGCGGGGTGACATTGCTGGTTAAAGAGGAAATTAATGCAATTGTAAGAAAGGACATTAGCTTGGATGATGTGGAATCGGTATGGGTGGAGCTATGGAATACCAAGGGGCAGAAAACGCTAGTGGGAGTTGTGTACAGACCACCAAACAGCAGTAGTGAGGTTGGGGACAGCATCAAACAAGAAATTAGGGATGCATGCAATAAAGGTACAGCAGTTATCATGGGTGACGTTAATCTACATATTGATTGGGATAACCAAACTGGTAGCAATACGGTGGAGGAGGATATCCTGGAGTGTATTAGGGATGGTTTTCTAGACCAATATGTCAAGGAACCAACCAGGGAGCTGGCCATCCTAGACTGGGTGATGTGTAATGAGAAAGGACTAATTAGCAATCTTGTTGTGCGCGGCCCCTTGGGGAAGAGTGACCATAACATGGTAGAATTCTTTATTAGGATGGAGAGTGACACAGTTAATTCAGAAACCAGGGTCCTGAACTTAAGGAAAGGTAACTTCGATGGTTTGAGGCGTGAATTGGCTAGAATAGACTGGCAAATGATACTTAAAGGGTTGACGGTGGATAGACAATGGCAAACATTTAAAGATCACATGGACAAACTTCAGCAATTGTACATCTCTAAATGGAGTAAAAATAAAACGGGGAAGGTGACTCAACCGTGGCTAACAAGGGAGATTAAGGATAGTGTTAAATCCAAGGAAGAGGCATATAAATTGGCCAGAAAAAGCAGCAACCCTAAGAACTGGGAGAAATTTAGAATTCAGCAGAGGAGGACAAAGGGTTTAATTAGGAAGGGGAAAATAGAGTATGAGAGGAAGCTTGCCGGGAACATAAAAACTGACTGCAAAAGCTTCCATAGATATGTGAAAAGAAAAAGATTAGTGAAGACAAATGTAGGTCCCTTGCAGTCAGATTCAGGTGAATTTATAATGGGGAACAAAGAAATGGCAGACCAATTGAACAAATACTTTGGTTCTGTCTTCACGAAGGAAGACACAAATAACCTTCCGGAAGTACTAGGGGACCGAGGGTCTAGTGAGAAGGAGGAACTGAAGGATATCCTTATTAGGCGGGAAATTGTGTTAGGGAAATTGATGGGATTGAAGGCCGATAAATCCCCGGGGCCTGACAGTCTGCATCCCAGTGTACTTAAGAAAGTGGCCCTAGAAATAGTGGATGCATTGGTGATCATTTTCCAACAGTCTATTGACTCAGGATCAGTTCCTATGGACTGGAGGGTAGCTAATGTAACACCACTTTTTAAAAAGGGAGAGAGAGAGAAAGCGGGTAATTATAGCCTGATATCAGTGGATGGGAAAATGTTGGAATCAATTATTAAGGATGAAATAGCAGCGCATTTGGAAAGCAGTGACAGGATCGGTCCAAGTCAGCATGGATTTATGAAAGGGAAATCATGCTTGACAAATCTTCTGGAATTTTTTGAGGATGTAACGAGTAGAATGGACAAGGGAGAACCAGTGGATGTGGTGTATTTTGACTTTCAAAAGGCTTTTGACAAGGTCCCACACAAGAGATTGGTGTGCAAAATCAAAGCACATGGTATTGGGGGTAATATACTGACGTGGATAGAGAACTGGTTGGCAGACAGGAAGCAGAGAGTCGGAATAAACGGGTCCTTTTCAGAATGGCAGGCAGTGACTAGTGGAGTGCCGTAGGGCTCAGTGCTGGGACCCCAGCTCTTTACAATATATATTAATGATTTAGATGATGGAATTGAGTGTAATATCTCCAAGTTTGCAGATGACACTAAACTGGGTGGCGGTGTGAGCTGTGAGGGGGATGCTAAGAGGCTGCAGGGTGACTTGGACAGGTTAGGTGAGTGGGCAAATGCATGGCAGATGCAGTATAATGTGGATAAATGTGAGGTTATCCACTTTGGGGGCAAAAATGCGAAGACAGAATATTATCTGAATGGTGACAGATTAGGAAAAGAGAAGGTGCAACGAGACCTGGGTGTCATGGTTCATCAGTCACTGAAAGTCAGCATACAGGTACAGCAAGAAGGCAAATGGTATGTTGGCCTTCATAACTAGGGTCTTACTGCAGTTGTATAGGGCCTTGGTGAGGCCTCACCTGGAATATTGTGTTCAGTTTTGGTCTCCTCATCTGAAGAAGGACGTTCATGCTATTGAGGGAGTGCAGCGAAGATTCACCAGACTGATTCCTGGGATGGCTGGACTGACATATGAGGAGAGACTGGATCAACTGGGCCTTTATACACTGGAGTTTAGAAGGATGAGAGGGGATCTCATAGAAACATATAAGATTCTGACGGGACTGGACAGGTTAGATGCGGGTAGATTGTTCCCGATGTTGGGGAAGTCCAGAACCAGGTGACACAGTCTTAGGATAAGGGGTAAGCCATTTAGGACTGAGATGAGGAGAAACTTCTTCACTCAGAGAGTTGTTAACTTGTGGAATTCCCTGCCGCAGAGAGTTGTTGATGCCAGTTCATTGGATATATTCAAGAGGGAGTTAGAAATGGCCCTATGGCTAATGGGATCAAGGGGTATGGAGAGAAAGCAGGAAAGGGGTACTGAGGGAATGATCAGCCATGATCTTATGGAATGGCGGTGCAGGCTCGAAGGGCCGAATAGCCTACTCCTGCACCTATTTTCTATGTTTCTATGTTTCTACAATATTCCAGGTGTGGTCTCACCAGGGCCCTGTATAATTGCAATAAGACGTCTTTACTCTTATGTCTATCATTAGTCCAGGCCCCAGGATTATTAGTCCAGCAACATAACTGTCCTGCTTCCGTAACCCTCGTCTTTTGCTGTCTCTGACTCTCTCTCTCTGACCTCTCTTTCTTTTTCTCTCCCCCACCTCTCTCTCACTCTCACTCTCTCTCTCTGCCCTCTCTTTCTTTCTCTCTCCTCCCATCTCACTCTCTCTCTCTCTCCCTGTCTCTCTCATTCCCGCTCTCTCTCTGTCTCTATGTCTCTCTGTCTCACTCTCTCGCATTCTCTCCCTCTCTCTCACTCTCGCTCTCTCTGTCTCTCTCTCTCCCTTGCTCTCTCTGTCTCTAACTCTCTCTCTCTGTCTCTTACTCTCTCTCCTCACCTCCCCACCACCCCCCCACCCCACCAACCTCTCTCTGTCTCTCTGTCTTGCTCTCTCTCTCTCTTGCTCTCTCTCTGTCTCTCTCTCTCTCTCTCGCTCTTGCTCTTGTTCTGTCTCTCTCTCTGTCTCTAACTCTTTCTCACTCTCTCTCTGTCTGCCTCTCTCTCACTCTCCCTCTCTGTCTCTCTCTCTGACTCTTTGTCTCTCGCTCTCTCTCTCTCTCGCGCACTCTCTCTCTCTCTCTCTCGCTCTCTCTCTCTCTCTCTCTCTCTAGCTCTCTAGCTCTTGCTCTGGCTCTCTCTCTCTATTGCTCTTGCTCTGTCTCTCGCTCTCTCCCTGTCTCTAACTCTCTCTCTCTCTCTCTCTCTCCCCTCACCTCTCTCTCTCTCTTGCTCTCTCTCTGTCTCTCTCTCTCTCTCGCTCTTGCTCTTGTTCTCTCTCTCTCTCTGTCTCTAACTCTTTCTCACTCTCTCTCTGTCTGCCTCTCTCACTCTCTCTCTCTGTCTCTCTCTCTGACTCTTTGTCTCTCTCTCTCTCTCTCTCTCTCTTGCTCTGTCTCTCGCTCTCTCCCTGTCTCTAACTCTCTCTCTCTCTCTCTCTCTCCCCCCCCCACCTCTCTCTATCTCTCTGGCAGAATTACAGGAATGTTCATATAGTCCTCTGCCTAGAGGCAGAACCAATCTGCGTCATCTTGCACTAATTAAGGAATGATGTCTACCAATTATGCAGCCAGGGCACATCGGCCAGCACCTGCCGACCAACACTCCAGCTGATGCCCTCCCCCTCAGGGTCCCATACCAGAGCTGCGCGTATCGCCAAGTGAAATCCATTCCTCTCGCGTTTGACTGTGTGTGGAACTGCTGCATCATTGCGAAACACAAAGGCACAAACAAGGCAGAGCTATCTGGAACAAGATTGCCGGGGTTACAGCAATAGAGATACAGTCAGTAACACAGGGTGCTGGGGGAGAGAGGTTACTGAGTGACAGTGTGAGGGAGCTGGATTAACATCAGTAGAGATACAGTCAGTAACACAGGGCGCTGGGGGAGAGGGGTTACTGAGCGACAGTGTGAGGGAGCTGGATTAACATCAGTAGAGATACAGTCAGTGACACAGGGCGCTGGGGGAGAGGGGTTACTGAGTGACAGTGTGAGGGAGCTGGATTAACATCAGTAGAGATACAGTCAGTAACACAGGGCGCTGGGGGAGAGGGGTTACTGAGTGACAGTGTGAGGGAGCTGGATTAACATCAGTAGAGATACAGTCAGTAACACAGGGCGCTGGGGGAGAGGGGTTACTGAGTGACAGTGTGAGGGAGCTAGATTAACATCAGTAGAGATACAGTCAGTAACACAGGGTGCTGGGGGAGAGGGGTTACTGAGTGACAGTGTGAGGGAGCTAGATTAACATCAGTACAGATACAGTCAGTAACACAGGGTGCTGGGGGAGAGGGGTTACTGAGTGACAGTGTGAGGGAGCTGGATTAACATCAGTAGAGATACAGTCAGTGACACAGGGCGCTGGGGGAGAGGTTTCTGAATCTGGGCTGAATGGCCTCCTGTGCTGATGACGCTGTCTTTCTAAATAGGAAGTAAAAGGAGCTGTACAGAGCAGGAAGCACTAGGTTCGATCCCCAACCTATCTTGGCCAGGGGCCTATACCTGTTCCTTGAGCCTTCGAGGAGATAGCAGGCAATGCATTGTCACTGATCCTGAGCGGTGACTCCCCCTCCGGCCCCCGCCCCGCCAACCCCCCGCCTCCGCTACAGAAGTCGGACAAATGGCAGGATTGGGCTGGATGGTGATGGCGGCCACAGTCGAATAGCCCACCGTCCGGCCTCTCGGGCGAAGGACAGCCACATGCACGGGGTGGGGGGGGGGGGCTCCAAAGGAGATGCCGGTGTCCGCGGGATGGTAACCCCGTTGTGAGGGGAAGGGAAGGAGCGGGCGGCAGATAACCCGCAACCCAGCTTGGTAGATAGACCTCCGAGTTCACCGTATATTTAATCTGTTACGTTGCACATCTGGCGCACGACCATAAAGTCTGCAGATGTGCGACTAAAAGCCCTGGGAAGGTGAGCGGGTTGAAAATAATCATGTAGAACAACCTCCCAGGGTAACAGATGAGAACTGGTAGTATAAGGGAGGGGGCATTGAAATATTATTTTGCAAACCTTTGAACTTAACATACGTCGGGAGCAACGAATCGAGAACCATAAAACCCAGCTGTTTTTCTCTGGGACGATCCATTATTCGTAAGCCAGCTCCATTTGTCTGTCGATTTTATTTCCAAGCTCCCCACCACCTTTGCTGGTTAAAAGCCGCAGATTTATGATCGCAAGGATGACCAGCTGTCAGCTCTGAAAAATTAAATAAACTTGCAGGTGAGAATTTTGCCCCATTGGGAGCAACTCCCTTAAAGGGCACCTCCGAGCAGATGGGTGGCTCTTTTGCACCACCTTGTGTCTGCGGTGTGTTACTGCAGGTCAGGAAAAAAAAGAACTTGCATTTCTACAAAGGTGGGGCTTGTCGCCTGTCTGTCAAAAAAAGTGCAGTGCCTTTCTATAGCGCCTTTCACCACCTCAGGATGTCCCAAGGTGCTTTACAACCAATGAAGTACTTTTTGAAGTGTGGTCACTGTTGTAATGTAGCAAACGTGCGCACAGCAAGCTCCCACAAACAGCAATGCGATCATGACCGGATAATCTGTTTTAGGGGCGTTGTTTGGGGGATAAAGATGGTCCAGGACACGGGGGGGCGAACTCCTCTTTGGTTCTACAGCACCACCAGTGGCAGGAAGGTGTAACTACAACGTGACAAGTTTACATAGGAAGTTCCCATTATAAATGTGGTAACGCTGTAGGGAAATAGAATGGGAAAAAGTTGGCACAAAAGTGTGACAACAGGAACGAAGGTTTAGTAGACAGCAAGTGCTTGCAGATTTTTATATACGTCACGTTGAGAGATAAATATTGACCCAGGACATCGGGGAGAACTCCCCTGCTCTTCAAAATAGTGCCTTGGGATCTTTTATGTCCCACCCATGGAGAGCAGACGGGACCTCGGTTTAATGTCTCATCCGAAAGACAGCACCGCCGACAGTGCGACACTCCCTCAGCACTGCACTGGGAGTGCCAGACTAGATTTTTGTGCTCAAGTCTTGATTCCACAACTTTCTGACTCCGAGGCGAGTGTGCTACTCACTGAGCCACGGCTGGAGGGAAGGATTAATAAAACAAACACAAGGCAACCTACATTTATATAGCGCCTTTAACCTGGTAAAACATCCCAAGGCGCTTCACAGGAATGTTATAAAACAAAATTTGACACCGAGCCACAGAAGGAAAAATTAGGGCAGATGACCAATAGCTTGGTGATAGCGATAGATTTTCAGGAGTGTCTTAAAGGAGGAGAGAGAGGTAAAAAGATTTTTTTTAAGACTTGCATTTATATAGCGCCTTTCACGACCATCAGACATCTCAAAGCGCTTTACAGCCAATGAAATACTTTTTGGAGTGTAGTCACTGTTGTAATGTGGGAAACGCTGCAGCCAATCTGCGCACAGCAAGCTCCCACACACAGCAATGTGATAATGACCCAGATAATCTGTTCTAGTGATGTTGATTGAGGGATAAATATTGGCCCCAGGACACCGGGGATAACTCCCCTGCTCTTCTTCGAAATAGTGCCGCGGGATCTTTTACATCCACCTGAGAGAGCAGATGGGGCCTCGGTTTAATGTCTCATCCGAAAGACGCCACCTCCGACAGTGCAGCGCTCCCTCAGTACTGCACTGGAGAGTGTCAGCCTAGATTTATGTGCTCAAGTAGAGAGAAAGAGAGATTTAGGGAGGGAGTTCCAGAGCTTGGGGCCCAGGCAACAGAAGGCACGGCCACCGATGGTGGAGCGATTATAATCAGGGATGGTCAAGAGGGCAGATTTAGAGGAGCGCAGATATCTCGGGGTGGGGGGAGGGGGGATTGTGGGGCTGGAGGAGATTAGAGAAATAGGGAGGGGCGAGGCCCATGGAGGGATTTGAAAACAAGGATGAGAATGACCAACTCGAGGCGTTGCTTAACTGGGAGCCAATGTAGGTCAGCGAACACAGGGGGTGATGGGTGAGCGGGACTCGGTGCGAGTTAGGACACGGGGCAGCGAGCACAGGGGGTGATGGGTGAGCGGGACTCGGTGCGAGTTAGGACACGGGGCAGCGAGCACAGGGGGTGATGGGTGAGCAGGACTCGGTGCGAGTTAGGACACGGGGCAGCGAGCACAGGGGGTGATGGGTGAGCGGGACTCGGTGCGAGTTAGGACACAGGGCAGCGAGCACAGGGGGTGATGGGTGAGCAGGACTCGGTGCGAGTTAGGACACGGGTCAGCGAGCACAGGGGGTGATGGGTGAGCGGGACTCGGTGCGAGTTAGGACACGGGGCAGCGAGCACAGGGGGTGATGGGTGAGCGGGACTCAGTGCGAGTTTGGACACGGGGCAGCGAGTTTTGGATGACTGCAAGTGTAAGAAAATTGGTGGAGAGGTGGGGAGGGAAGAGAGAGACACAGCTCGTGACCATTCCTCACTAAATATTACACCGATCACTCTGCGTGCAACTGTTTAGCATAAGATTTATTTGCATTGTTGCTTCTAAATGGAAGAACTATAAAATGGAGTTCAGAGAAAAATCTTCACTGAGCTCTCAGACATGGGCTTCAGCTGAATCTCATCGCGGGGTTGTGTCTGGGAAGTCGGATTGTCGCCCTCTCCCGCTGCCTGGTTCAGGGCTCTCTGTGAGGTCACATGGTCTCCCCGACCCTCGCAGCCCAGTTCAGAGGTCAGGCCCCCATAGAATCGGTCCGCTGGCTCCACCGAGACATCAAGGCTGAGAACTAGGAATTAAACGGTAAGTGTTAGCGGTAAACTGTCGCCACCTTCCCTGTCCAGGCCCCTTCATCAGCCCCTCCTACTCCGCCAGCCCGACAGCGATAGATCCTGCCTTCTGAACCCTGAACCCTGACCCACAGCCTCTATCTGGCGCACTATGACCTCAGGGACAGGCCCTGTGATCCTTGACCCACAAGATCTTTTACGTCCACCTGAGAGAGCAGACGGGTCCTCGGTTTCATCATCGTAGGTGTTCTGATAATGACTCCACGAGGCAATGTGTTGTCCTTGAACTGTCGTGACCTAAGTCCTTTATTGATAACTCCAGTGTGAGGATCACACCTGGTGGCCTGCCTTTTATACTAGGCCAGGCACACCTGTACAGGTAACCCACAAGTCTCCCACTGCGGTGCCCTCTGGTGGCACAACTTGTAATTGTACAAGCAGTAACCATGCAGGAAACGGGACATCAGGCAGTCCCTCGGAATCGAGGAAGACTTGCTTCCACTCTTAAAATGAGTCCTTAGGTGGCTGAACAGTCCAATACGAGAACCACAGTCTCTGTCACAGGTGGGACAGACAGTGGTTGAGGGAAGGGGTGGGTGGGACTGGTTTGCCGCACACTCCTTCCGCTGCCTGCGCTTGGTTTCTGCAAGCTCTCGGCGACGAGACTCGAGGTGCTCAGCGCCCTCCCGGATGCTCTTCCTCCACTTAGGGCGGACTGGTCTTTGGTACAGGGACTCCCAGGTGTCAGTGGGGATGCTGCACTTTATCAGGGAGGCTTTGAGGGTGTCCTTGTAACGTTTCCTCTGCCCACCTTTGGCTCATTTGCCGTGAAGGAGTTCCAAGTAGAGCGCTTGCTTTGGGATTCTCGTGTCTGGCCTGCGAACAACGTGGCCTTAACGTCTAACTTAACATCTAAGTGTCACACTATAACCGTGTGACCCCTGAACCCCTGACCTAGAAGGCTACAAATTACCGCCGGGGATGACCTCAGTGCGTACAATTACGACATCCCTGTCTCTGTCACATTAAGGCGCTGACCCCGTCGAGTTTAAACGGGTTAACGCCTCCGCTGGGCGGCCGGACGAGAGTGCAGAGTGTCCACCTACAGACATCGCTCGTCTCTAGGCCCCAGGCTCTGAGGGCGCTCAGGGGGTGCGTGGGGCTGGGAGAGTGGGGCTGAAAGTGAAGCCTGGGGCCTTCAACCCGCTCTCTCTCTCTCTCCATTCACCGCCGCTGTGTGGAGCAAAGGGTCACCCGTTTCGGTTCCCAGCGGCCCGGGGGGGTGGGCGGGGGAGCCAGGAAAGGTCGGAGGTCACGGGTTCCGTCCAAAGGCGTCGAATTCGCCTCTTGTTCGTTGCTGGATAGTGTCGGCTGGGGTCGGGGGCGGGGGGGGGGGTGCACGGGGAGGGGGGGGGGGGGAGGGGGTGGGGTCGGGTGGGGGAGGGGGAAACGAACGATATCAGGAGAAGGCCCTCAGTAGCTGAAGTTCGCGGCAGGCACTGGCAGCGCGGCGCTCAAGAGGGACGTGTTTAGCGCTCCCTCTCTGGCGCTAACAGGTGGCGCTAATCAGCCGAATTTCTCTCCCACCGTTTTTAACGTCCCTGGGGGGGGGGGGTTTCCTCCCAAGTACCAGACACAACGCAGTGTCCTGGGGGTTGATCTTGACTTCCTGGAGACTGCACACCAGACCTGGAGCGGTGGGCAACGTAAGAACTCAAGACGTAGGAGCAGGAGCCGGCCATTCGGCCCCTCGAGCCTGCTCCGCCATCATGGCTGATCTTCGACCTCAACTCCCATATCCCTCGAGTCCCTTAATATCCAAAAATCTATCGATCTCAGCCTTGAATATACTCAAAGACTGAGCCTCCACAGCCCTCTGGGGCAGAGAATTCCAAAGATTCACCACCCTCTGAGTGAAGAAGTTTCTCCTCATCTCGGTCCTAAATGGCCGACCCCTTATCCTGAGACTGTGACCCCTGGTTCTAGACTCCCCAGCCCGGGGGAAACACCCTCCCTGCATCTACCCTGTCAATTCCTGTAAGAATGTTGTATGTTTCAATGAGATCATCTCTCATTTTTCTAAACTCTAGAGAATATCGGCCTGGTCTACTCAATCTCTCCTCATAGGACAATCCCCCCATCCCAGGAATCAGTCTGGTGAACCTTCGTTGCACCCCCTCAATGGCAAGTTTATCCTTCCTTGGATAAGGAGACCAGAACTGTGCACAATACTCCAGGTGTGGTCTCACCAGGGCCCTTTATAATTGCAGTAAGACGTCTTTACTCTTATACTCAAATCCTCTTGTAATAAAGGCCAACATACCATTTGCTTTCTTAATTGCTTTGTGTGCCTGCATGTTAACTTTCAGTGATTGGTGTACAAGGACAGCCAGGTCTCTCTCAACACCAACACTCTATCAAGTGAGTCAAGGGTTTTGGGAAGCGGGCAAGGAAATGGAGTTGAGGCCAAGATCAGATCAGCCGTGATCTTATTAAATAGCGGAGCAGGCTCGAGGGGACAAATGGCCGACTCCTGCTCCTATTTCGTATGTTCTTATGTTCATCCCAATCTCTCAACGTTTAAAAAATACTCTGCTTTTCTACTTTTAAAACTTTTTCGGCAACCCGAGCGGCAAAGCCTAAACGAGCAGGCCCGATTGCATAACCCGCTGAGCTCCTTGTACCTGGGTCATTGTCGTAAAGCCTTTGGTGTGAGAAGGGGTCATCCTTCTGAGTCTTGTTGTAGATGAGGTAGACCAGGCCCAACACCAGCAGCAGCACCACGGCTAAGCCAATGAAGACCCCCAGCGTTTTCCCGGGCTGTTTCTTCTCCTCCGTCGTCGAATCCTTCTCAGCTGAAAGCAAGAGAGGGGGCGAGAGTCAGCCCTTTCGCTCTGGCCGGGCCTCCCGCCCTCCCTCTGGAACTCTGCCACCGCGCCGTCCCAACTCGCACCGAGTCCAACTCCCCCATCACCCCCTGTGCTCGCTGTCCCGTGTCTTAACTCGCACCGAGTCCCGCTCACCCATCACCCGCTGTGCTCGCTGCCCGTGTCCTAACTCGCACCAAGTCCCGCTCCCCCATCACCCGCTGTGCTCACTGCCCCGTGTCCTAACTCGCAACCAGTCCCGCTCACCCATCACCCGCTGTGCTCGCTGCCCCGTGTCCTAACTCGCACCGAATCACGCTCACCCATCACCCCCTGTGCTCGCTGACCCGTGTCTTAACTCGCACCGAGTCCCGCTCACCCATCACCCGCTGTGCTCGCTCCCTGTGTCTTAACTCGCACCGAGTCCCGCTCACCCATCACCCCCTGTGCTCGCTGCCCCGTGTCTTAACTCGCACCAAGTCCCGCTCACCCATCACCCCCTGTGCTCGCTGCCTCGTGTCCTAACTCGCACCAAGTCCCGCTCACCCATCACCCCCTATGCTCGCTGCCCCGTGTCCTAACTCGCACCAAGTCCCGCTCACCCATCACCCCCTGTGCTCGCTGCCCCATGTCCTAACTCGCACCAAGTCCCGCTCACCCATCACTCCCTGTGCTCGCTGCCCCATGTCCTAACTCGCACCAAGTCCCGCTCCCCCATCACCCGCTGTGCTCACTGCCCCGTGTCCTAACTCGCACCGAGTCCCACTCACCCATCACCCCCTATGCTCGCTGATCTACATTGGCTTCCAGTTAAGCAACGCCTCGATTTCAAAATTCTCCTCCTTGTTTTCAAATCCCTCCATGGCCCTCGCCCCTCCCTATCTCTGTAATCTCCTCCAGCCCCATAGACTGAATATCTAGACCCCCACCCCCACCGCCCCCTCCCCCCTCCTCCCCAAGTTTAACCTTACTCACTCAGCCGTAGCTCAGTGGGCAGCACTCTCTCGCCTCTGAGAAAACCCCCGAGATCTCTGCACTCCTCTAATTCTGCCCTCCTGACCATCCCCTGATTATAATCGCTCCACCATCGGTGGCCGTGCCTTCTGTTGCCTGGGTCCCAAGCTCTGGAACTCCCTCCCTAAACCTCTCCATCTCTCCCCTCCTTTAAAATACTCCTTGAAACCCGACTCTTTGACCAAACTTCTGGTTACCTGTACGAATATCTCTTTTCGTGGCTCGGTGTTAAATTTTGTTTGATAATCGCTCCTGGTGATATTTTACTACATTGAAGGCGCGATATAATTATTACTCAGGACACCGGGGAGAACTCCCCCTGCTCTTCTTTGAAATAGTGCCCGTGGGATCTTTCACGTCCACCTGAGAGAGCAGACGGGGCCTCGGTTTAACATCTCATCTGAAAGACGGCACCTCCGACAGTGCGGCACTCCCTCGGCCTAGGTTACATGCTCAAATCCTGTAATGGGGCTTCAACCCTTCAACCGACTGCGACTCCAAGGTTACTACCGAGCCAAGAAAGAAAGACTTACATTTATATTGCGCCTTTCACAACCACCGGACGTCCCAAAGCGCTTCACAGCCAATGAAGTACTTTTGGAGCGTGGTCACTGTTGTAATGTGGGAAACGCGGCAGCCAATCTGCACACAGCAAGCTCCCACACACAGCAATGTGATATTGATCCAGATAATCTGTTTTTAGTGATGTTGATTGTGGGATAAATATTGGCCCCAGGACACCGGGGATAACTACCCCTGCTCTTCTTCGAAAGAGTGGCCGCAGGATCTTTTATGTCCACCTGAGAGAGCAGACGGGGCCCTCGGTTTAACGTCTCCCTCTGAAAGACGGCACCTCCGACAGTGCAGCACTCCCTCAGTATGCCCCTCCGACAGTGCGGCGCTCCCTCAGTACTGCCTCTCCGACAGCGCGGCACTCCCTCAGTACTGCCCTCTGACAGTGCGGCACTCCCTCAGCACTGCACTGGGAGTGTCAGCCTAGATTTTTGTGCTCAAGTCTCTGGAGTGGGACTTGAACCCACAACCTTCTGACTCGGAGGCGAGAGAGTGCTGCCCATTGAGCCACGGCTGGCACTGTGAGTAAGGTTAAGCTTGGGGGGGCGGGGGGGAGGGAGGGGGAGGGGACAGCGGGGGTGGACTAGATAGCACCAGCTCAACTCTGATGGGCTAAATGGCCTCCTCATTCTTATCGCTAGTGTTTCCCAATCTGCATTACTCATAGAATCGTAGTACCATACGGCACAGAAAGAGGCCGTTCGGCCCGTCGTGCCCCTGCTGGCTCTTTGAAAGAGCTGTTGTGGTCAGTCCCACATCCTCACTTTTTGTCCATAAACTGTAAGTTCTTCGTCCTCAAGTCCTGTCCAACTCCCTTTCAAAATCTAGAATCAGCTGCCACCACCTTGTCAGGTAGAGAATTCCAAATCCCGACAACTCTCGGAGTGAAAATATTCTCTCTTCACCTCCCGTCTTTCATAGGAACATAAAAAACAATAGCAGGCATGGCCATTCGGCCCCTCGAGTCTGCTCCGCCATTCAATAAGATCATGGCTGATCTTCGACTTCAACTCCACTTTCCCGCCCGATCTCCATCTCCCTTTATTCCCCTCGACTCCAAAAATCTGTCTATCTCAGCCTTGAATATATTCAGAGACTCAGCCTCTACGGCCCTCTGGGGCAGAGAATCCCAAAGATTCACCGCGCTCTGAGTGAAGAAATTCCTCCTTATCTCAATCTTAAATGGCCGACCCCTTATCCTGAGACTGTGACCCCTGGTTCTAGACTCCCCAGCCCGGGGGGGAAACATCCTCCCTGCATCTACCCTGTCAATCCCCCTCAGAATCTTGTGTATTTCAATGAGATCACCTCTCATTCTTCTAAACTCCAGAGAGTATAGGCCCAATCTACACAATTTCTCGTCATAAGACACCCTCTCATCCCAGGAATCAATCTCGTGAACCTTTGTTTTACCGCCTCCAAGGCAATTATATCCTTCCTTCGATAAGGAGGACCAAACTGTGCGCAGTACTCCAGGTGTGGTCTCACCAAGGCCCTGTACAATTGTTGAACTGCAGTACGCGGACGACGCCTGCATCTGCACACACTCTGAGGCTGTACTCCAGGATATAGTCAATGTATTCACTGAGACGTACAAAAGCATGGGCCTTCCGCTTAACATCCGTAAGACAAAGGTTCTCCTCATCGAACAGCACTGCCCCCCAGTCATCAAAATTCACGGCACGGCCCTCGACAACGTGGACCATTTCCCATACCTCGGGAGCCTCTCATCAACAAAGGCAGACATTGATGCGGAGACTCAACATCGCCTCCAGTGCGCTAGTGCAACCTTCGGCCGCCTGAGGAAAATAGTGTTCGAAGACCAGGCCCTCAAACCTACCACCAAGCTCATGGTCTACAGGGCTGTAATAATAGCCGCCCTCCTGTATGGATCAGAGGCATGGACGATGTACAGAAGACACATCAAGTCGCTGGAGATATATCACCAACGATGTCTCCGCAAGATCCCGCAAATCCCCTGGGAGGACAGACGCACCAACATCAGTGTCCTCGCCCAGGCCAACATCCCCAGCATTGGAGCACTGACCACACTCGATCAACTTCGCTGGGCAGGCCACTTAGCCCACATGCCACACATGAGACTCCCAAAGCAATTTCTCTACGCGGAGCTCCTTCACGGCAAACGAGCCAAAGGTGGGCAGCGGTAACGTTACACGGACACCCTCAAAGCCTCCCTGGTGAAGTGCGACATCACCACTGACACCTGGGAGACCCTGGCCGAAGACACCCCGAGGTGGAGGAAGTGCATCCGGGAGGGCGCTGAGCACCTCGAGTCTCAACACAAAGAGCGTGAAGAGGTCAGGCGCAGGCAGCGGAAGGAGCGTGCGGCAAACCAGCCCCATCCATCCCTTCCCTTGACGAATGTCTGTCCCACCTGTGACAGGGTCTATGGCTCTTGTATTGGGCTGTTCAGCCACCAAAGGACTCACTTTAGGAGTGGAAGCAAGTCCTCCTCGATTCCGAGGGACTGCCTATGATGATGATGGTACAATTGTAGCAAGACTTCCTTCCTCTGATACTCCAATCCTATTGCAATAAAGGACAACATGCCATTTGCCTTCCTTATTGCTTGCTGTACCTGCATGCTCGCTTTTGCCAATGATTTAAAATCAATGAGCTCTGGTTATTGACTCTCTCACCAGAAGGAATAGTTTTTCTCTCTCTACTCTCTCAAAACCTCTCATCATCTTGAAAACCCTCTATTGGGTCACCTCTTAACCTTCTCTGTTTCAAGGAGAACAATCCTAACTTTCCCAACCTCTCCTCGTGATTGAAGTCACTCGTCCTATTCTAACTCCAACCATAAAATAATACCATTCTCTTAATATATTCAAGGCTGAGGTCAATAGATTTTTGGAGTCTCGGGGAATCGAGAGATATGGAGATCGGGCGGGAAAGTGGAGTTGAGGTCAAAGATCAGCCATGATCTTATTGAATGGCGGAGCAGGCTCGAGGGGCCGAATGGCCGACTCCTGCTCCTAGTTCTTATGTTCTTATTCAGAAACTCGAGGCTTATGATGCCGTGCCGAGGAGTTGTGACCAATTGTTGCCCCACTATCAGCCAGCCCAGCTGATATCTTCTTCTTCTTCTGAGGCAGTCCCACGGAGGCGAGGATGACCTGTTTCCACACTGACACGAGTTCTCAGGTGACTGATGAGACCAATGCGGGACCTCCAGTCTCTGTCACAGGTGGGGCAGACGGTGGTTGGAGGGACGGGTGGGGGGGGGGGGGGGGGACACTTGGGTTGTCGTACGCTCCTTCCGCCGTTTGTACTTGGCTTTTCTGTGCTCCCGGCGAAGAGGCCCTGGGTGTTTGGCGTCTTCCCCGGATGCTTCTCCTCCATTTTGAGCGGTCTTGGGTCAGGGACTCCTGGGTGTCAGTGGGGATGTTGCACTTTATCAGGGGAGGCTTTGAGGGTGTCCTTGAAGCGTTTCCTCTGCCCACCTGGGGCTCGCTTGCCGCGTCGGAGCTCCGAGTAGAGCGCTTGCTTTGGGAGTCTAGTATCAAGCATGCGGACGATGTGGCCCCGCCCGTCGGAGCTGATCGAGCGCGGTCAATGCTTCGATGCTGGGGATGTCGGCCTGAGCGAGCGTTGGTGCGTCTGTCCTCCCAGGGGATTTGCGGGATCTTGCGGAGGCAGCGCTGGTGGTACTTCTCCAGTGCTTTGAGGAACCTGCTGTATCATCATCACAGGCATCATCGGAATCGAGGAGGACTTGCTTTCACGTCAAAAAGTTCACAGATGTTTCAATGAAGGACCTAATATTCCGGATGCCGAACTGCACCTTGAAGGGTGGAAGATGCCTGTGGGTGGATTTTTTTAACATGGGGTGGCCGTTGCACACCAGCCACCACACGGGGCTTGACAGAGCTAGGCCTTGGTCCAGTGACAAGGGTTAACCAGGACGACTGGAGACCAGCTCTGCTGCACGGACCTAGTGCGCACACACATATCGCACAGTGTGGGCTGGGCCCGTGCTGCCCCTGGGCCCTCGCCTCTCCTGGGCCCCGAACTCTCGCCTCTCCTGGGCCCCGAACTCTCGCCTCTCCAGGGCCCCCGATCGCGTCGCTCTGCAGTCTCTCTCGCCGCTCCTTCCCCCCGACCTCACCGCTCCTGCTGTGCCTGCCCACGCTCCAATCACCGACCTGGACCGTGGTGAACATCCCTCTTCACAGGAGCCCCACCGCTGACGGTAGACTGACTGGCCCACCGTTACCAGATTTGAACTGCTCCCATTTTCTGAACAGGAACCGTAACCGTGGCAACGTCCAGTCCTCTGGCCCACCCTGTGCCCAAGGGGGATTGAAAGTTGGTGGCCAGAGCCTGTTACCTTGACCGAAGCTTCTCTCCAGCAGCCCAGGACGCGGTCCAGGGGTTGGGTGGCATCGCGGTGACGATCCTGAGCCTGTAATCCTGAGGCCTGCGCTCAGGCCCCTCTGCCGATAGGATCCCACCACAGTGGAGTTAAATTCAATAATTCAATCAATCTGGGATGAGAATCTGTAACCGGATTGTCGGTAAAAACCCATCTGGTGTTTTCTACAGGTCAGCACTGACCGCACTTTGGCGGGAAGCGCTTTGGGCGGTAGTGAGGAGGGGACAGGCGCTACGCAGATTCTCGGGCCCGACAGCCCCAGCCGCGGACATAGTCCATGTCTCTGAGCCACAGAGGAGGGCGGGTATCACTACTGTCCTGTCGACCACGAGCTGATATCAACCAACTTCTAAAACCCCCATCTTGATGCCACCGAATCACCTTATTCCCTGAGTTACCTCTCGCGCTCTGCTCCGCGTTGTCCTGCGCCGTTGGGCCTTATCTCTTCACCTTGCCTGTGCGAACATTCGGCCTCGCACGATTCTCTTTCACAACCGCCACCAGTGAGCGCTCTTTGTGATGCGGCAATGCTCTCCCCACACCCCCCGCCCCCCAGCTCCGCATCACAGCAGCCTCTCTGTGACGTCACAGAAGCAGCTACAAAAGGGTTGTACCGCCCGGTTCAACATCAGATCAAAACTCCCCACCCCACCCTCCCAACCCCTCCACCCCACCCCCGACCCCCCACCCCCCCCCCCCCCTGTCCTCCGCCCCACCAACCGACCCATTGCTAGACGGGAGGACCTGCCAGAGTATCAGAGCCGTAATGATATTACCCTGTGCTCGCTGACCTACATCGGCTCCCAATTAAGCAACGCCTCGATTTCAAAATTCTAATCCTTATTTTCAAATCCCTCCATGGCCCTCTCCCCCTCCCTATCTCTGTAATCTCCTCCAGCCCCACCACCCCCCCCGAGATGTCTGCGCTCCTCTAATTCTGCCCTCCTGAGCATCCCTGATTATAATCGATCCACCATCGGTGGCCGTGCCTTCTGCTGCCTGGGCCCCAAGCTCTGGAACTCCCTCCCTAAACCTCTCCGCCTCTCTACCTCTCTTTCCTCCTTCAAGACGCTCCTTAAAACCGACCTCTTTGACCCAGCTTTTTGGTCACCTGCGCTAATTTATGTGGCTCGGTGTCAAATGTATCTGTTTCTTCTTATAACACCCCTGTGAAGCACCTTGGGATGTTTGACTATGTTAAAGGTGCTATATAAATACAAGTTGTTGTTGTCTCTGCCACCAGTACATCTCCTGTATCGCATGGAATGAGTGAATCTGTCCCAGCGGGTAACAGTGTGGGTGTAAGCTGTGGCTCAGTGGGCAGCATTCCTGCCTCAGAGTCAGAAGGTTGTGGGTTCGAGTCCCACTCCAAGACTTGAAATATAAATTGTCGGGCTGACACTCCCAGTGCAGGGCTGAGGGAGCGCTACACTGTCGGAGGTGCCGTCGTTCAGTTGAGACGTTAAACCGAAGGCCCCCCCCCCTCCACCATCTGTTCGGGTGGACATTAAAGATCCCGTAGCAGTATGCAAAGGAAGAACAGGGGCATTCACCCCAAATCTCCCGGGCAATATTTATCCCGAACCAACATCACTAAAAAAAAAAACATCCCTGACCATTATCACGTTGCTGATGGTGGGAGCTTGCTGTGCGCAAATTGGCTGCCGCGTGTCCCACGTTACAACAATGCCCGTCTTTCATTGGCTGTGAAAGCGCTTTGGGGTGTGGTGAAAGGTTCTATATAAATGCAATGTTCTCCCTTTCCTGACGCGGCTGGAAACAAAATGGAAACTAAAACCAAAATGGCGTCCGTTACCTGGGCCGGCGGACGGTACTGGAGAGGCGCGCTCCGTCGCGTGGGCGGTACTTGGCGGCGTCGCCGGTGCGGGGGCGGTGGGTTTTGCCGATGGGGTGGCGGTTGACCGACTCCCGCCGGGTCCAGGAGGGGCCGTGTTCGGCCGGAGCTCGGTGGTTGGAGTAACCGGTGCCGTCACGCTGTCTGCGCTCCCCGTGTCGGATGCTCCCGGCGAGGGGGCGGCGTGGCCCCCGGCGTCGGGTGGCGTCTCGCTGGCGGCGGTCGAGGAAGCATTGAGGGGGAGGGTGGTCGTGTTGGTGCCCCCTGCCGCGGTTGGGTCCGATGCGGCGCTTACATTCTCCGAGGATCTGTTGAACGCGCCAAAGGCGGTGGCGGTGGTGCCGACGGTGGAGGAGGAGGACAGCGTGAGGGTGGATTGATCGGCCCACTGTGCCGCCGATGGAGAGCGAAGGCTGTACAGGAATATAACGGTGAGCAAAGATACCGAGCGACTCATTGGGGTGACGCTAAACTTCGGACTCAACCCTCTGGTTCCTTTTTGCCTTGAGAGATTAAGGAGAGAGAGAAGACACAACAGGAGTCTGCCTGATTATCTTGACCAAATCATAGAATCATAGAAATTTACAGCACGGAAGGAGCCCATCTCGACCCATCATGTCCACGCCGGCCGACAAAGAGCTATCCAGCCCGATGGATGACTTGACTATTCCAACGCACTCCTGGCTGGCCTCCCACGTTCTACCCTACGTAAACTAGAGGTGATCCAAAATTCGACTGCCCCGTGTCCTAACTCGCACCGAGTCCCGCTCACCCATCACCCCCTGTGCTCGCTGCCCCGTGTCCTAACTCGCACCGAGTCCCGCTCACCCATCACCCCCTGTGCTCGCTGCCCCGTGTCCTAACTCGCACCGAGTCCCGCTCACCCATCACCCCCTGTGCTCGCTGCCCCGTGTCCTAACTCGCACCGAGTCCCGCTCACCCATCACCCCCTGTGCTCGCTGCCCCGCCGTCCTAACTCGCACCGAGTCCCGCTCACCCATCGCCCCCTGTGCTCGCTGCCCCGTGTCCTAACTCGCACCGAGTCCCGCTCACCCATCACCCCCTGTGCTCGCTGCCCCGTGTCCTAACTCACACCGAGTCCCGCTCACCCATCACCCCCTGTGCTCGCTGCCCCGCCGTCCTAACTCGCACCGAGTCCCGCTCACCCATCACCCCCTGTGCTCGCTGCCCCGTGTCCTAACTCGCACCGAGTCCTGCTCACCCATCACCCCCTGTGCTCGCTGCTCCGTGTCCTAACTCGCACCGAGTCCCGCTCACCCATCACCCCCTGTGCTCGCTGCCCCGTGTCCTAACTCGCACCGAGTCCCGCTCACCCATCACCCCACTGTGCTCGCTGACCTACATTGGCTCCCGGTTAAGCAATGCCTCGATTTCAAAATTCTCCTCCTTGTTTACAAATCCCTCCATGGCCCTCGCCCCTCCCTATCTCTGTAATCTCCTCCAGCCCCCAAGATGTCTGCACTCCTCTAATTCTGCCCTCCTGAGCATCCCTGATTATAATCGCTCAACCATCGGTGGCCGTGCCTTCTGTTGCCTGGGCCCCAAGCTCGGGAACTCCCTCCCTAAACCTCTCCGTCTCTCTCTACCTCTCTTTCCTCCTTCAAGACGCTCCTTAAAACCGACCTCTCATCTGTGCTAATTTCTACTTATGTGGCTTGGTGTCAAATTGATTGTTAATAACACTCCTGTGAAGCGCCTTGGAACAGTTCACTACATTAAAGGCGCTATATTAAAACAAGTTGTTGTTGTTGTTGTTTGACCTCCCCTTCACCTCCCCAACCGGTACTGCATTTCTTACCCAGCATCAGACAGAGTATAATGTGGGAAAATGTGAGCTCATCCACTTTGGCCGAAAAAATAGAAAAGCAATTATAATTTAAAAGGAGAAAAATTGCAGTACAGCGGGACCTGGGGGTCCTTGTGCATGAAACACAAAAAGTTAGTATGCAGGTACAGCAAGTGATCAGGATGTCAAATGGAATGTTGGCCTTTATTGCAAGGGCATAGAGTATAAAAGCAGAAAAGTCCTGCTACAGCTGTACAGGGTATTGGTGAGGCCACACCTGGAGTACTGCGTGTAGTTTTGGTCTCCGTATTTACAAAAGGATATACTTGCATTGGAGGCTGTTCAGAGAAGGTTCACTCGGTTGATTCTGGAGATGAGGGGGTTGACTTATGAGGATAGGTTGAGCAGGTTGGGCCTCTACTCATTGGAGTTCAGAAGAATGAGAGGCGATCTTATCGAAACATATAAGATAATGAGGGGGCTCGACAAGGTGGATGTAGAGAGGATATTTCCACTCATAGGGGAAACTAAAACTAGGGGACATAGTCTCAAAATAAGGGGCCGCCCATTTAAAACTGAGATGAGGAGGAATTTCTTCTCTCAGAGTATCATGAATCTTTAGAATTCTCTACCCCAGGAAGGAATGGAGGTTGGGTCATTGAATATATTTAAGGTGGAGATAGACAGATTTTTGAGCGATAAGGGAATAAAGGGTTCTGGGGAGCGGGCAGGGAAGTGGAGCTGTGTCCATGATCAAATCAGCCTTGATCTTATTAAATGGCGGAGCAGGCTCGAGGGGCCAATGGCCTACTCCTGCTCCTATTTCTTATGTTCTTATCTAAGTCATTATTACTGATAGACTCCAGTAATATGCAAGCAAAGATAGGAAGAATAAACTTAAATTTAGATAGTGTCTTAGGACGTCCCAAAATGGTTTACAGCCAATTACTTTTGGAGCGTAGTCACTGTTGTAATGTAGGAAATGCAGCAGCCAAGCTCCAACAAACAGAAACGTGATAAATGACAGTTAATCTGATTTTAGTGATGTTGACTGAGGGATAAATATTGTCCCTAGGACACCTGGGGAGAACTCCCCCTGCACTTCTTCCAAATAGAGGCCGTTGGGGTCCTTCACATCCACCTGAGAGAACAGACGGGGCCTCGGTTTAACGTCTCATCCGAAAGACGGCACCTCCGACAGTGCGGCGCTCCCTCAGCACTGATACCCAACGGACAATCAGTGAGAATACAGTGCAGCGGGGGAGGGGATGATTGAAGGGGATGCATCTTGGGAAATCTCGCTCGAGAGATGCCCTCCGTCAGCAGGACTTCCAGAATACAAATTCACCCCTGTGGCATCAGGGGAGGATTGACTGAATAGTGAAATAAATTTCTGCTTTTGGCCCAGGGCAGCCTTTCCGATGCTCGATAACTGAATACTCCTCATAAGCGAATAGAAATTAAAGTCCTGGATTCATAGAATCGTATTGCACAGAAGGAGGCCATTCAGCCCATCGTGTCTGTGTCACACACCACCCCCCTGCTCTTTTCCCCATAGCCCTGAAAATCTTCCCTTTTGAAAGTCACTATTGAATCTGCTCCCACTGCTCTTTCAGGCAGCGCGTTCCCGATCACCACAACTCGCTGCGTAAAAACATTCTCCCCATCTCCCCCTCTGGTTCCATCGTTGATTATCGGCAATCCGTGTTCCTCTGGTTACTGACCCTCCTGCCCCTGGGAACAGTTTCTCCTTAGTTACCCTCTCTGATTTTGAACACCTCTATTAAATCTCCTTGTAACCTTCTCTGCTCTAAGGAGAAGAACTCAACCTTCTCCGTAACTGAAGTCTCTCATCCCTGGTGCCGTTCTTGAAAATCTAGAATTCTGAAAGAAAGATTTGCATTTATATAGCGCCTTTCACGACCTCTTGACGTCCCAAAGTGCTTTACAGCCAATGAAGTACTTTTTGAAGTGTACTCACTGTTGTAATGTGGGGAGGGCGGCAGCCAATTTGTGCACAGCAAGCTCCCACAAACAGCAATGTGATGATGGCCAGATCATCGGTTTTTTAGCGATGTTGATTGAGGGATAAATATTGGTCCCAGGACACCGGGGATAACGCCCCCTGCTCTTCTTCGAAATAGTGGCCACGGGATCGTTTACGTCCACCTGAGAGGACAGACGGGGCCTCGGTTTAACGTCTCATCGGAGAGACGGTTGACGTTAACTCTGTTTCTCTCTCTCTGCACAGATACTGCCTAGCCGCTTGAGTGTTTACCAGCCTTTTTTTCGTTTTTGGTCTGAAAACACATGGACTCATTTCTTCAATACACGACAAGTCTCTACTTACCGTGCAGGGGGGCGGGAAATCGCCACAGCAACCGGGGCCAGGTATCGTGTTGCGGATTAACCTCGGGCAAGGGACACTTTTCCTCCTCTACAGGTGTGTCAGGCCCCTCCCCGACAATCTGTGCACGTATGAGATCATGTAGGACCTGGAAGCTCCCCGGTAACCCGGGATACGGGGGGGGGGGGTCAGAGAGTGATTCAGCAACAGCGAGACATGACACAGGGGAATCAGTGTGTGTGTGAGACTCAACGCTGAGGGGCTGTGAGAGAGAGAGAGAGAGAGAGAGAGCTGGCCCACTCTCTCACAAACTAGACTGCAGTTAAATTCTCTTTCTTTTTCTTTCTGCCATGTTAATTAAATAAACACTGAAAGGGTAGCAGGAGAGCTAGCGGGATCACAGAACCTGTTGACACCACGCAAACTCGTTTCGAGTCGAGTCCCTTTAGGCAGAAACAATTTTCAGCCGTTAGCATGGGTACGATTATAAATCTCAGTCCCAGACGTGAAAAGCCAGTCACGAACCCATTGCAACATCTGATTTTCTCTCGTTTTTAAGTGGAATAAAGCCCATTCTCGTAAAGCTCTGCCTGCCAGCCTATAAAATGTTAAATGATATATAAATCGCTGTTTGAACGAAAGAAAATAAGTAATGTGTCCCTAACACAGATGAGACTGCACACAGGGAGGTTAAAGTAACAGTGACCTCAGTCTTTATTAAGTCACTCCAGAGTGAGGAACAGGCCTTAGGGGCCGGCTTATATACAGTGCTCCCAAGGGATGCTGGGATCCCTTGGGACTTCAGGGGATGCGCTCCCTGGTGGCGGAACATGGGAGTGCATGCTTTACAGATACACAACATCACTCCCGTCCCCCCGCCCAAAGTCAAAGTGAAAACTATTTACAAGGTGAGGCGGCCGGGAGCCTTTCTTTCCCTGGTGGACCACCTCGGTACAAATGTCTGTTCTGGTGTGTTGGCTGTGCCCTCACTGGGCTGGCGTGTTGTTAGCCCTGCAGGGCTGCTGGGTGAGCCTGGCCTTGCTGGGCTGTTGGACGTGATGGGTTCGATTTCCTGGTCCGGGGTGGTGTCGTTGATCCTTTGGGTGGGTGTTGTGGGCTCGAAAAAGGTGGTGTCTGCTGTGGGTTGTTCAGGGCAGTCTGTGAACCGCAGCCTCGTTTGGTTCAGGTGCTTTCTGCAAATTTGTCCAATGTCGAGTTTGACTACAAACACCCTACTCCCTTCTTTAGCTATCACCGTGCCCGCGATCCACTTGGGATCATGTCCATAGTTTAGCACATACATTCAGATCAATTTCTCCTGACACAGTGGTGCAACCATCGTTTACATTGCTGCCGCCTGCTCTCTACCTGATCATGCAGGTTGAGGTGAACCAGCGAGAGTCTGATTTTAAGTGTCCTTTTCATGAGTAGCTCAGCCGGGGGCACCCCTGTGAGCGAGTGGGGTCTCGTGCGGTAGCTGAGCAGTACTGGGGACAGGCGGGTTTGGAGTGAGCCTTCTGTGACTCGTTTAAGGCTCTGTTTGATGGTTTGTACTGCCCGCTCTGCCTGCCCATTGGAGGCTGGTTTAAACGGGGCCGAGGTGACATGTTTGATCCCATTGCGGGTCATGATTTCTTTAAATTCGGCACTGGTGAAACATGGCCCGTTGTCACTGACCAGTATGTCAGGTAGGCCGTGGGTGGCAAACATGGCCCTCAGGCTTTCAATGGTGGTGGTGGCGGTGCTTCCCGACATTATTTCACATTCAATCCATTTTGAAAAAGCATCCACCACCACCAGGAACATTTTACCGAGGATCGGGCCCGCATAGTCGACATGGATCCTCGACCATGGTCTGGAGGGCCAGGACCACAAACTTAGTGGTGCCTCTCTGGGCGCGTTGCTCAACTGAGCACACACGCTGCATTGCCGTACACAGGACTCTAAGTCAGAGTCGATACCGGGCCACCACACGTGGGATCTGCCTATCGTTTTCATCATTACTATACCCGGGTGTGCGCTGTGGAGATCTGAGATGAACATCTCCCTGCCCTTTTTGGGTAGCACTACGCGGTTACCCCACAACAGGCAGTCTGCCTGAATGGACAGTTCGTCCTTTCGCTGCTGGAACGGCTTGATTAGCTCTTGCATTTCAACGGGGATGCTGGCCCAGCTCCCATGCAGTACACAGTTTTTTACTAGGGACAGCAGAGGATCTTGGTTGGTCCAAGTTCTGATCTGGCGGGCCGTGACAGGTGATTTATCATTCTCAGATGCTTCCATGACCATCAACAAGTCTGCGGGCTGCACCACCATCAACAAGTTTGCAGGCTGCGCCATTTCCACCCTCGTGGTGGGCAATGTTAGCCGACTGAGAACATCCGCACAGTTCTCGGTGCCTGGCCTGTGGCGGATGGTATAGTTATACGCTGATAGCGCGAGTGCCCACCTTTGTATGTGGGCTGAGGCATTAGTATTTATCCCCTTGTTTTCAGTGAACAGGGATATGAGGGGCTTGTGATCAGTTTCCAGCTCAAATTTGAGGCCAAACAGGTACTGATGCATTTTCTTTACCCCAAACACACACGCTAATGCCTCTTTCTCAATCATGCTGTAGGCCCTCTCAGCCTTAGACAAGCTCCTGGAGGCATAGGCGAAAGGTTGCAACTTCCCCACAACGTTAGCTTGTTGTAATACACACCCGACTCCGTACAACGATGCATCACATGCGAGCACAAGTCTTTTACACGGGTTATACAACACAAGCAGCTTGTTGGAGCATAAAATGTTTCTGGCTTTCTTACTTGTTTTTTTTCCCCCATACTCAGTTCTCACCTTTACGCAATAATACATGTAGGGGCTCTAAGAGGGTGCTTAACCCCGGTAGAAAGTTACCAAAATAGTTGAGGAGCCCCAGGAACGACCGCAGCTCCGTGACGTTCTGTGGCCTGGGCGTGTTCCTGATCGCCTCTGGCTTGGCGTCTGTGGGCCGAATGCCATCCGCCACGATTTTCTCCCCAAAAACTCCACTTCTGTTGCCATGAAGACGCATTTCGACCTCTTCAGCCGCAGCCCTACGCGATCCAGTCGCTGGAGGACCTCCTCCAGGTTTTGTAGGTGCTCGACAGTGTCCCGACCCGTGACCAATATGTCGTTCTGAAAAACCAGCGTGCGGGGTACCGACTTGAGTAGGCTCTCCATGTTTCTCTGGAAGATCACTGCAGCCGACAGAATTCCAAACGGGCATCTGTTGTAGATGAACAGTCCCTGGTGCGTGTTGATGCAGGTGAGGCCCTTCGAAGACTCCTCCAGCTCCTGTGTCATGTAGGCCGAAGTCAGGTCGAGCTTGATGAACGTCTTGCCTCCTGCCAACGCCGCAAATAGGTCGTCTGCCTTGGGCAGCGGGTATTGGTCCTGTAGCGAGAAACGATTAATAGTTACTTTATAATCGTGGTAAATCCTGACCGTGCCATCACTTTTGAGTACTGGAACAATCGGGCTGGCCCACTCGCTGAATTCACTGGGGAGATGATGCCCTCGCGTTGGAGCCTGTCCAGCTCGATTTCCACTCTCTCCCTCATCATGTGAGGTACCGCTCACGCCTTGTGGTGAATGGGTCGTGCCTCTGGGACCAAGTGGATCCGCACCTTCGCCCCGGAAAAGTTTCCAATGCCTGGCTCAAAAAGGGAAGGAAATTTGTTAAGAACCCGGGTACATGAGGCCTCATCGACATGTGATAGTGCTCGGATGTCATCCTAGTTCCAGCGGATTTTGCCCAGCCAGCTCCTTCCAGCTCCTTTTACCTTACTTAAGGAAGGATATACTAGCTTTGGAGGGGGTACAGAGACGATTCACGAGGCTGATTCCGGAGATGAGGGGGTTACCTTATGATGATAGATTGAGTAGACTGGGTCTTTACTCGTTGGAGTTCAGAAGAATGAGGGGTGATCTTATAGAAACATTTAAAATAATGAAAGGGATAGACAAGATAGAGGCAGAGAGGTTGTTTCCACTGGTCGGGGAGACAAGAACTAGGGGGCACAGCCTCAAAATATGGGGGAGCCAATTTAAAACCGAGTTGATAAGGAATTTCTCCTCCCAGAGGGTTGTGAATCTGTGGAATTCTCTGCCCAGGGAAGCAGTTGAGGCTAGCTCATTGAATGTATTCAAGTCACAGATAGATAGATTTTTAACCAATAAGGGAATTAAGGGTTATGGGGAGCGGGCGGGTAAGTGGAGCTGAGTCCACGGCCAGATCAGCCATGATCTTGTTGAAAGGCGGAGCAGGCTCGAGGGGCTAGATGGCCTACTCCTGTTCCTAATTCTTATGTTCTTATGTTCTTATTAATGTTGGGAAAGTCCAGAACCAGGGGTCACAGTCTAAGGATAAGGGGTAAGCCATTTAGGACCGAGATGAGGAGAAACTTCTTCACCCAGAGAGTGGCGAACCTGTGGAATTCTCTACCACAGAAAGTTGTTGAGGCCAATTCACGAAATATATTCAAAAAGGAGTTAGATGTAGTCCTTACTACTAGGGGGATCAAGGGGTATGGCGAGAAAGCAGGAATGGGGTACTGAAGTTACATGTTCAGCCATGAACTCATTGAATGGCGGTGCAGGCTCGAAGGGCCGAATGGCCTACTCCTGCACCTATTTTCTATGTTTCTATGATTCTATAAGCAGTGTGGGGCCATTGCCCGGGACAATCCAGAGTGGAAGTTCGTGCACCGTGCCCTCGTGGGTGACCTTGACCATGGCGCTGCCCAGGACAGTGATGAGCTCTTTGGTGTACGTTCTCAGTTTCGTGTGGATGGGGCTCAGGGCTGGTCTGAGTGCCTTGTTGCACCACAATCTCTCAAACATCTTTTTACTCATGATGGATTGGCTAGTGCCAGTGCCCAGTTCCATGGCTACAGGTAAGCCATTCAATTTTACATTTAGCATTATAGGTGGACATTTCGTCAAAAATGTGTGCACCCCGTGTACTTCAGCATCTGCCTCCTCTCTCTGAGGCTCAAAATTGCTTTGATCCACCATGGACCGATCTTCCTCTGCCACATGGTGGTGAGCAGGTTTTGCAGAGCTTGCAGCTCGTCTGCAAGCTCGTTGGAGGTGACCCATTGTTCCACAGCTCTTGCAAACATACCTTTTGAAGCGGCATGAATAGGCTGAATGGAAGCCTCCACAACGCCAACAAGGTGTGAATTGTCTTGCATTCATCCTTTGTTGAGGACTCTGAGTCACCTGGGTCACCTGAGGCCTGCTGGCAGTTACAGACTCGTGTTTTCTGCCCTGTACATTCCTGCTCGCAAACACAGTTCCAGTTAATTTATGAACATTGCTAGCACTTGTGTGCTGAGAGATTTGTTTGGTGTTATCACTGGTGGACATAAACGCCTGTGCTATCGCAATGGCCTTACTGAGGGTCGGTGTCTCTACAGTCAAAAGTTTTCGTAGGATGGTCTCGTGGCCTATGCCCAGTACAAAAAAGTCTCTGAGCGTCTGCTCCAGGTAGCCATCAAACTCACATTGTCCTGCAAGTCGCCTTAGTTCGCCACTTCCTGACCTTCATATCGCTGGCACGTGTCGAACCGATACCTCGCCATCAGCACGCTCTCCCTCGGGTTAAGATGCTCCCGAACCAGTGTACACAGCTCCTCATATGTCTTATCTGTGGGTTTCACTGGAGCCAGAAGATTCCTCATGAGGCTGTAGGTCGGTGCCCCGCAGACCGTGAGGAGGACCGCTCTCCTTTTTGCAGCGCTTCCTTCTCCGTCCAGCTTGTTGGCTACAAAGTACTGGTCTAGCCGTTTGACCATAGGCTTCCCAGTCCTCACCCTCCGAGAACGTCTCCAGGATGCCCACAGTTTGCTGCATCTTTGCGTTGGATTCATATACTCGTCGTCAGTTATTGTGTTTCTAACACAGATGAGACTGCACACAGGGAGGTTAAAGTAACAGTGACCTCAGTCTTTATTAAGACACTCCAGAGTGAGAAACAGGCCTTAGGGGCCGGCTTATATACAGTGCTCCCAAGGGATGCTGGGATCCCTTGGGACTTCAGGGGATGCGCTCCCTTGTGGCGGAACATGGGAGTGCATGCTTTACAGATACACAACAATAAAGACTTGCATTTCTGTAGCACCTTCCATGACCCCAGGACATCCCAAACACTTTGGAGCCAACTTTTGAAGTGTACTCATACACTGTAGTTGTAATATAAGAAATGCACCATCCAATTTGCGCTAGGCAAGATGCCACAAACAGCAATGTGATAATGATCCGATCATCTGTTTTTTTGTGATGTTGATTGAGGGATAAATATTGGCCCGAGGACACCTGTCGGAGGGGCCGTACTGAGGGAGTGCCGCACTGTCGGAGGGGCAGTACTGAGGGAGTGCCGCACTGTCGGAGCAGCAGTACTGAGGGAGTGTCGCACTGTCGGAGGGGCAGTACTGAGGGAGTGCCGCACTGTCGGAGCAGCAGTACTGAGGGAGTGCCGCACTGTCGGAGGGGCAGTACTAAGGGAGCGTCACACTGTCGGAGGGGCAGTACTGAGGGAGTGCCGCACAGTCGGAGGGGCAGTACTGAGGGAGCGCCGCACTGTCGGAGGGGGCAGTACTGAGGGAGCGTCACACTGTCGGAGGGGCAGTGCTGAGGGAGCGCTGCACTGTCAGAGATGCCGTCTTTCAGATGAGACATTAAACCGAGGCCCCGTCTGCCCTCTCAGGTGGACGTAAAAGATCCCACGGCCACTATTTCAAAGAAGAGCAGGGGAGTTATCCCCGGTGTCCCGGGGCCAATATTTATCCCTTAATCAACATAACAAAAACAGATTATCTGGGTCATTATCACATTGCTGTGTGTGGGAGCTTGCTGTGCGCAAATTGGCTGCTGCGTTTCCCACATTACAACAGTGACTGCACTCCAAAAAGTACTTCATTGGCTGTAAAGCGCTTTGAGACGTCTGGTGGTCGCGAAAGGCGCTATATAAACGCAAGTCCTTCTTTCTTCCTCTTCCCCACTTGGTGTGGCTCAGTTCGGAAGCTGAGGAAGGTGAGAATGCGATCTGCGCAGCCCCCCCGCGCCCCCATGACAACCCCAAGGCTTTTTTGTCCTTCAAAGACAACCCGCGGGCTACCAATCCCCTGCGGTGCTGAGAAAGGGCAGGACCCAAGCGGTCCAAACTGCTCACAGCCTGGCCTGTCCCCCAGGGCTGGATTAAGGGCCTGTTGGGCCTGGGGGGGGGGGGGCGCAAACCGATCCAAATGGGCCTATGTTTGTTCATTACATGACGTATAAATATAATAACAAATGACTACAGTGGACTTACACTATAATATATTATATATATAAATGTATTTTATATATTAAATATATTATGTAGTAACACAGTTAAATAATAACATAGATAAATAGTAAAGATCTTGGGCTAGAATTTTGTCGATTTTGCGACCGGGTTTTTTGGGCGATATTTATTGGCGAAAAACCAGTCGGCGGGAAATCCGGCAACGTCCTGAGACGGCGCGTTCCATGTACCACCGGGGAGAGGAGCGCCGCCGTGCAAGACCTAAAATAGCGTTTTGGCCCAAAATTTGGCTCCCTCCGCATCCGTATACGGCGCCCAGAATACCGACGGGGAAAATCCCGGTCCCGCAGCCCCCCGCCAGCAGCGGTAAGTATGAAGACCTACAGAAAAAGGTCTTTGTATTTTTTTAACATTCTTTTTTCAGCGATTCGATAGATAAGTGACCTGCGAATGTTTCTTGTTTTTTCCAATTTATATTTTCGGTGTTTTTCCCGCCCTCCCGAGGCCCAACTCGCAGCGGTAATCGGCCTCGGGCGTAAGTTGGCGAGGATCGCGGTTTGCACCACGAATCCTCGCGCGACGCCGATTTTTACCGCTGCGCAAATTAAAGGTTGGATAGTGATAGTAAATAACGGTAATTTTGGCAAAAAAAAAATACCGCTTTCACTGAGAACCGAAGTTCTCGGCCTAAATTAGTCTCTGCCAATGTGCACCTTAGGCCAATATTCTCCTCGGTTTTGCTTTTACCTCTCTTATTGTCTATTCTATTCCGCCTATTTGGGAGACTTTCTATATATTTTTTTCCGACGTTTATTTGCTGGGCCTGTGTTCTTTGGTGGGGGCCTGGGGCTGCAGGCCCATCCGCCCCAGGGTTAATCCGCCCACACTGTCCGCTCCTTCCCCACACCAAAATCCCACACCGGGCCAACAACAATTGCCATGGCAACTCCGCCCCTGGAGACTCCGGCTAACAGGCTTGTTTGTGCAGACAGGCCACGTGACTATCCTGCTGTGTCATGCCCTTGGTTTTGACAGCGTTAACTCCTTCAGCCCCAGAATTTTCCCTTTCGGTGAGTAGAAACTAACTTTAAAAAAAATCTATTTGAAGTTGAAACGTTAACGAGTGATTGGATCAAAGGGAGGTGGGGCCGGGACCTTGCAACAACAGGGAGATGTAGATAATTAAAAAAGAAAGAACTTGCATTTATATAGCGCCTTTCACGACCACCGGACGTTCCAAAGCGCTTTACAGCCAATGAAGCACTTTTGGAGTGTGGTCACTGTTGTAATGTGGGAAACGCAGCAGCCAATTTGCGCACAGCAAGCTCCCACACACAGCAATGTGATAATGACCAGATCACCTGTTTTTGTTATGTTGATCGAGGGATAAATATTGGCTCCAGGACACCGGGGATAACTCCCCTGCTCTTCTTCGAAATACTGGCCGTGGGATCTTTTACACCCACCTGAGAGAGCAGACGGGGCCTCGGTTTAACGTCTCATCCGAAAGACAGCACCTCCGACAGTGCGGCGCTCCCTCAGCACTGCACTGGGAGTGTCAGCCTAGGTTTTTGTGCTCAAGTTCCTAGAACCCACAACCTTCTGACTCAGAGGCGAGGGTGCTGCCCACTGAGCCACAGCTGACACAATGAGAGTTACAACGTCACATTGTAAGACTGAGACAGAGTCATTTTATTTTTTAAGAGCGAAGTACCTCAAACTCGCCAATTTTGTCATCCTTATTAATGCTCATTTCTGTCCCAACGCTCTGCCCCATCCCATTGACACCTCGCTGGGGCGCAGTTTCGCTGATATTGTGTGAGCTTAGATATTAATCGGCAAGATGTTCGGATGTGGTGGGTGTGGGGGGTAGTGACAATCACAGCTGTGTTCGATCCCGTCTACAGGCCAGATCAGCCGTGATCTTGTGGTGGCGGAGCAGGCCCGAGGGGCTAGATGGCCTACTCCTGTTCCTAATTCTTATGTTCTTCTGTTCTTATGTTCTTATTAATGTTGGGGAAGTCCAGAACCATGGGTCACAGCCTAAGGATAAGGGGGAAGCCATTTAGGACCGAGATGAGGAGAAACTTCTTCATCCAGAGAGTGGCGAACCTGTGGAATTCTCTACCACAGAAAGTTGTTGAGGTCAATTCACGAAATATATTCAAAAAGGAGTTAGATGTAGTCCTTACTACTCGGGGGATCAAGGGGTATGGCGTGAAAGCAGGAAGTGGGTACTGAAGTTTCATGTTCAGCCATGAACTCGTTGAATGGCGGTGCAGGCTAGAAGGGCTGAATGGCCTGCTCCTGCACCTATTTTCTATGTTTCTATGTTTCTATGTTTACTACTAGGGGGATCAAGGGATATGGCGAGAAAGCAGGAATGGGGTACTGAAGTTGCATGTTCAGCCATGAACTCATTGAATGGCGGTGCAGGCTCGAAGGGTCGAATGGCCTACTCCTGCACCTATTTACTATGTTTCTATCACATCCCACTTATAGCGATAGGCATTTTCAAAAGTCATGGCATTGTGAAATGGTACAGCACAGAAAGAGGCCATTCGGTCCATCGAACCTGTGCCGGCTCTTTGAAAGAACGATTCAATTAGTCCCACTCCCCCCCTGCTTATTCTACATAGCCCGACAAATGCTTCCCCTTCCGGTATTTATCCAATTCCCTTTTGAGAGTATTATATTGAATCTGCTTCCACCGCCCTTTCAGGCAGCGCGTTGCAGATCACAACAACTCGCTGCGTGTAGTGGAGTATTTGAAATAAACACTCGACACCGGGTCTGCGTTCGAAGGTTCAAGCAGTCTTTATTCGCACCGGTGGGGAGCTGACCTGCTATGGGTCGAGCCAGGTCACTGTCCAGCGATAGATAGTTTCAAACAACCTTTTATACACTTAATCATAAATGTTCAGCCTCGTGCACGATCCCTTGGCACAAGTTGATTAGCCTAAAGCCTGTGTGCACAGTGGCTGATTGGGGTACTGAGGTTGAATGATCAGCCATGATCTTATTGAATGGTGGTGCAGGCTTAAAGGGCCGAATGGCCGAATGGCCTGCTCCTGCACCTATTTTCTATGTTTCTATCACATTGCTGTTTGTGGGAGCTTGCTGTGCACAAATTGGTTTCCCACATTACGAAAGCGGCTACTTCATTGTAAAGCGCTTTGTGACGCGCGATGGTCATGAAAGGTGCTATAGAAATGCAAGTCTTTCTTTTATCCTCTAAAGCTTTTGTAATTTTAGAAACTTCTAAAAGGTCACCCTGCAGCCTTCCAAGAGAAAAGAGGCGGTTCATCATTTCCTCGAATTTCTGATACCCACTGAGCCACAAATATGAATAAATCTCTGCCATCAGAGTCTATTGGCAATTAGTAGTGGGGGGAGGAGGGGGGAATGTTTGTCCCGGGGCGGAACCTTTGGTGCGGGGTTTGGTCCGAGCGGGGAGCAGGTTTGGCGGGTGCACAGGAAGTGACGCGGGAGCGGCGTTAGAAACGGCGGCAGCATGGCAACGGTGAGCGGGCTCGGGACCTTAGGAGGGGGGGGGGGCAGAGAGAGAGAGACCCCTCCCCCGGGGGAGAGGGGGAATGATCATCATCCCGGCCTCTCGCTCCCCTTCCCACCCCAACCTTTACTGGAGGGACAGCACTTCATCCCCCTCCCCCAGTTGAATAGCCCCTTTCCCCCTCCCCCAGTTGAATAGCCCCTTCACCCTCTAGTTTAATAATGCCTCCCTTCTCCTAGTTGAATTTCCCCTTCCTTGTTGAATAACGCCTTTACCCCAGTTGAATAGCCTTTTCCCTTCCCTCCTAGTTGAATAGCCCCTTTCCCTCCTCCCCCAGTTGAATAGCTCCTTTCCCTCCCCCAGTTGAATAGTCCCTTCCCCCTCCCCCAGTTGAATAGTCCCTTCCCCCTCCCCCAGTTGAATAGTCCCTTCCCCCTCCCCCAGTTGAATAGTCCCTTCCCCCTCCCCCAGTTGAATAGTCCCTTCCCCCTCCCCCAGTTGAATAGTCCCTTCCCCCTCCCCCAGTTGAATAGTCCCTTCCCCCTCCCCCAGTTGAATAGTCCCTTCCCCCTCCCCCAGTTGAATAGTCCCTTCCCCCTCCCCCAGTTGAATAGTCCCTTCCCCCTCCCCCAGTTGAATAGTCCCTTTCCCCTCCCCCAGATGAATAGACCCTTCCCCCTCCCTCAGTTGAATAGTCCCTTCCCCCTCCCCCAGTTGAATAGCACCTTCCCCCTCCAACTTGAATAGCTCCACCCACCCAGAGCCATCTTGGCTGGAGTGGCCGTTTTGGGAGATCACTGGCGGATCTGTACCGCAGCAAGAAAGAAAGGACTTGCATTTATATAGCGCCTTTCATGACCGCAACATGTCACAAAGCACTTTACAGCGAAGGAAGTCATTTGGAAATGCGACAGCCAATTTGTGCACAGCAAGCTCCCACAAACAGCAATGTGATAACCAGGCAATAGTGATGTTGATTGAGGGATACATATTGGCCAGGACACGGAGATAACTCCCCATTTCTTCTTCGAAATAGTGCCGTGGGATCTTTTATTCCACCTGAGAGGGCAGACGGGGCCTCGGTTTAACGTCTCATTCGAAACCTGGCACCTCCGACAGTGCAGTGCTCCCTCAGTACTGCTCTGGAGTATCAGACTCGATCATGGGCTCAAGTCTCTGGAGTTGGACTTGAACCCATAACCTTCTGACTCCAAGGTGAGTTCAAGACAGGATGTTCAATGGTTTTGTCTAATTTGATTTCCTGATGTATGTGTTGTAGTTACAATGGGAACATCACTTAATTTAACTTGGTGTTAGCTGTGGCTCAGTGGGCAGCACACTCGCCTCCGAGTCAGAAGGTCGTGGGGCCAGGGACTTGAACACACAAATCTAGGCTGACACACCAGTGCAGTGCTGAGGGAGTGCTGCACTGTCGGAGGTGCTGTCATTATCACATTGCTGTTTGTGGGAGCTTGCTGTGCGCAAGTTGGCTGCCACATTTCCGACATTACAACAGTGACCGCACTTCAAAAAGTACTTCATTGGCTGTAACACGTTTTGAGACGTCCAGTGGTCGTGAAAGACACTATATAAGTGCAAAGTCTTTAATTTAACTTTTGTACCGTAGTTAAAACTTGCGCTCCTTTGTAGATATTTGGCACTGATCTTCTTTTGTTTTTCAGACCACCACCACAAAGGTCCCTGAAGTGAGGGATGTCACCAGGATCGAGAGAATTGGTAAGTTTTACAACAACAAATACTTGGGCCATAGTTTATTATTTTCTTTCCTCCACTGTTGGTTTGCAGGCACCCTCAGCACTCGCCCAAATAGCCTTGCTTCACCTGTGAGCCCAGACGGTGAACGTCAGCACGCTGTTCATTCAGGGAACCTGACCCCCCCCCCCAACAGTGTTCCTGACATCAACACACAGACCTTGGATAGCTTTCTGCCTAATTTTTATCCTGGCTAGTCCCGCTGCGTCGAGACTAATTATAACTCCCCTACATCTACCCCGACGGGGATCGGGACAAAGCTGGATTCTAATCTGGGATCATCTTGTCTCTGGTTCAGTACCACCCCAGATTCCACTGGAGGGGTGACTCTTAATCTACTTTAAATCAAATTCAATTTTAGATGAGCTGTCTCCTGTGTGCAGGCAGTGTCTCGTGTTCAGTGATAAAGACTTTGATTTCTAAAGTGCCTTTCATAACCTCAGGACGACCCAAAAGGCTTTACGGTTAGTTAAGTACTTTTGAAGACTAGTCACTGTTGTAATGTGAGAAACACAGCATCCAATTTGAACAGCAATGTGATAATGACCAGAACAGCAATGTGATAATGACCAGAACAGCAATGTGATAATGACCAGAACAGCAATGTGATAATGACCAGAACAGCAATGTGATAATGACCAGAACAGCAATGTGATAATGACCAGATAATCTGTTTGTTATGTTGATTGAGGGATAAATATTGGCCCCAGGACATCGGGGATATCGCCCCCAGCTCCTCTTCAAAATAGTGCCATGGGATCTTTTACGTCCACCTGAGAGAACAGACGGGGCCTCTGTTTAATGCTTCATCTGAAAGACGGTACCTCTGACAGTGCAGCACTCCCTCAGTACTGCGCTGGGAGTGTCAGACTAGAGTTTTGTCTCTGGATTGGGACTCGAACCCACAACCTTCTAACTCGGAGGCGAGAGCACTACCCACTGAGCCACAGCTGACAACTAAATCGTCATCAACATCAAAACCTTTTTTTAAAATTTAAATCTCTGAACGGGAGCTGAACTCAATGATTTGAAATAACTTGTGTCTTTCTACCTTCCACAGGCGCCCATTCACACATCCGTGGCTTGGGACTCGACGATGCCTTGGAACCCAGACAGGTACAGACTGAGGCAGTGCATGTTGTGGGATTGGGACTGGAGGGGAAATACAGAGTTTGTTGCAGTAGCAGAGATTACAGGAGTTTGATATCTTGCTGGGTCCTCAAATACTGATACACACTGAGGCTTAACTCAACACTGGGTAAGGATTGAACCAGAGGCTTGTCAGTACAACATCAAACTTTGCCATTTGCTCACTGTGCCATCAGTCCTCATTGACTTACTGCATTGTTTAAGCAGTTTGTATTGTCAGGAAGAATTACTTCTGTCAGATTAGGTAAGGGCCCTGTGTAAAATTAGTTTAGCTGTCTCGAACCAGAAAACAGTGAACTACAGACCAGTTTGCCTGACATCAGTCGTCGGGAAAATGCTAGTGTCTATTACAGGGTATTAAGGATGTGATAACAGGGCACTTAGAAAATAATAATGGGGATTGAGCAGAGTAAACATGGATTTATGAAAGGGAAATCATGTTTGATATATCTGTTATCTGTTAACGCAAGAGGTTATTAAACAAAATTAGGGTTCATGGGATTGGGGGTAATATATTAGCATGGATTGAGGATTGGTTAATGGACGGAAAACAGAGTAGGATCATTTTCAGGTTAGCAGGCTAGTGGGGTACCGCAAGGATCAGTGCCTGGGCCTCAGCTCGTCACAATCTATATCAATGATTTGGACGAGGGGACCAAATGTAATATATTCAAGTTTGCTGATGATACAATCCCACCTAGCTTTGTAAGTTGTGAGGAGGATGCAAAGAAGCTTCATGGGGATATAGACAGGCTACAAAGTTCTGACAGGCCTTGACAGTATGGATGCTGAGAGGCTGTTGCCCCTGGTGGGAGTGTCTAGAACTAGGGGGCACAGTCTCAGGATAAAGGGAAGGCCATTTAAGACAGAGACGAGGAGGAATTTCTTCACTCGGAGGGTTGTGAATCTTTAGAATTCTCTGCCCCAGAGGCCTGTGGATGCTGAGTCTCTGAGTATATTCAAGGCTGAGAGAGATTAATTTTTCGAGACTAGGGGAATCGAGGGAGATGGAGATCGGGCGGGAAAGTGGAGTTGAGGTCAATGATCTTATTGAATGGCAGAGTAGGCTCAAGGGGCCATAGGGCCGACTCCTGCTCCTAATTCTTATGTTGTTAAAACATTGGACTTGCTAGTTTGTGCGCTGTAAATGTCTCCCTCGCTGAGATGCCAGCTATTCTCCCACTTCAGGTGTCGCAGGGGATGGTGGGACAGCTGAGCGCTCGGCGAGCGGCCGGAATCATTCTCGAGATGATCAAGGAGGGAAAGATCGCTGGGAGAGCAGTCCTCATCGCCGGCCAGCCGGGAACAGGAAAAACAGCCATTGCCATGGGTACGAGGTGCTTTTCCGATAGTACTGACGGACCGCTGCGTTGCAAGAAGATTAATAAATGATCTCCTAGTAAAGGATCCTCCAGGAATGAGTGACCATAACATGGTTGAATTTCAAATTCAATGAGAAAGTTGGATCTCAAACCAGGGTCCTAAGCTTAAATAAAGGAGACTACAAAGCTATGAAGGCAGAGTTGGCCAAAGTGGACTGGGAAAATAGATTAAAGTATCGGACGTTTGATGAGCAGGGGTAGATATTTAAGGAACTATTTCATAACTCGTAACAAAAATATATCCCAGTGAGAAGGAAAGACTGTAAGAGAAGGGATAACCATCCGTGGCTAACTAAGGAAATAAGGGATGGTATCAAATTGAAAACCAGGGCATACAATGTGGCCCTGAGGATTGGGACACTTTTAAAAGCCAGCAAAGAACAACTAAAAATAAATGATAGAGAGGGAAGATAGATTATGAAAGTAAACTAGCACGAAATATAAAAACAGATAGTAAGAGTTTCTGCAGGTACATAAAAAGGAAAAGAGTGGCTAAAGTAAATGTGGTCCCCTAGAGGATGAGACTGGGGAATTAATGGAGAACAGGGAAATGGCAGAGACATTGAACAAATATTTTGTATCGGTCTTCATAGTAGAAGCGACTAAAAAGATCCCAATAGTGGATAATCAAGGGAGGAACTTAATACAATCACTATCACTAATGAAGTAGTACTCGGTAAAATAATGGGACTAAAAGTGAACAAGTCCCCTGGACCCGATGGCTTACATCCTAGGGTCTTAAAAGAAGTGGCTGCAGAGATAGTGGATGCATTGGTTGTAATCTACCAAAATTCCCTGGATTCTGGGGCGATCCCAGCGGATTGGAAAACCGCAAATGTAACACCCCATTTTTTTTTAAAAAAGGAGGCAGACAAAAAGCAGGAAACTATAGACCGGTTAGCCTAACATCTGTGGTTGGAAAAATGCTGGAGTCCATTATTAAGGAAGCAGTAGCAGGACATTTGGAAAAGCATAATTCAATCAAGCAGAGTCAGCATGGCTTTATGAAAGGGAAATCATGTTTGACAAATTTGCTGGAGTTCTTTGAGGATGTAATGAGCAGGGTGGATAAGGGGGAACCAGTGGATGTGGTGTATTTGGATTTCCAGAAGACATTCGATAAGGTGCCACATAAAAGGTTACTGCACAAGATAAAAGTTCACGGCATTGGAGTAGTATGGATAAGAGATTGACTAACTAACAGAAAACAGAGAGTCGGGATAAATGGGTTGTTTTCCAGTTGGCAAACAGTAACTAGTGAGGTGCCGCAGGGGTCAGTGCTGGGACCTCAACTATTTACAATCTATATTAATGACTTGGATGAAGGGACCAAGTGTAATGCTGATGATACAAAGGTGGGTAGGAAAACATATTGTGAGGACGCAAAAAATCTGCAAAGGGATATAGACAGGCTAAGTGAGTATAATGTGGGAAAATGTGAGGTTATCCACTTTGACAGCAAAAATAGAAAAGCAAATTATAATTTAAATAGGGGAAAAATTGCAAAGTGCTGCAGTACAGAGGGACCTGGAGATCTTTGTGCATGAAACACAAAGTGAGTATGCAAGTACAGCAAGTGATCAGGAAGGCAAATAGAATGTTGGCCATTTGCAAGGGGGATAAAGTATAAAAGCAGAGAAGTCCTGCTACAACTGTATAGGGTATTGGTGAGGTCACACCTGGAGTACTGCGTACACTTTTGGTCTCCGTATTTAAGGAAGAATATACTTACATTGGAGGCTGTTCAGAGAATGTTCACTAGGTTGATTTTGGAGATGAGGGTGTTGACTTATGAAGATAGTTGGGCCTATATACATTGGAGTTCAGAGGAATGAGAGGTGATCTTATCGAAACATGTAAGATAATGAGGGGGCTTGACAAGGTGGATTCAGGGAGGATATTTCCACTCATGGAGGAAACTAAAATTAGGGGACATAGACTCCGAATAAGGGGCCACCCATTTAAAACTGAGATGAGGAGGAATTTCTTCTCTGAGGCTTGTAAATCGATGGAATTCTCTGTCCCTGAGAGCTGTGGAGGCTGGGTCATTGAATATATTTAAGACAGAGACAGACAGATTTTTGAGCAATAAGGGAATAAAGGGTTATGAGGAGCAGGCAGGGAAGTGGAGCTGAGTCCATGATCGGATCAGCCATGATCTTATTGAATGGTGGAGCAGGCTCGAGGGGCCAGGTGGCCTACTCCTATTCTTATTTCTTATGTTTTTAAGAAGCAACTTTTGTTTGTTTTTAAAATGGTTAAAAAGATTACTGACATTACACTAGGAACATTTTTTTTTACTTGAATTTATATAGTGCCTTATTATATTGCTGAAACATCTCAAAGCATTTCACACATGATATATTCAGTTGAAATGTAATTTGTATTACAGATATAAATACAGGTAAGGGAGATATTCCGTATAAAGAAAGAAAGACTTGGATTTATATAGCGCCTTTCACGACTACTGGATGTCTCAAAGCGCTTTACAGGCAATGAAGTACTTTTGGAGTGTCGTCGTTGTTGTAATGTGGGAAACACGGCAGGAAATTTGAGCACTGCAAGCTCCCACACACAGCACTGTGCTGATGATCAGACAATCTGTTTTTGTTATGTTGATTGAGGGATAAATATTGGCCCCAAGACACCGGGGATAACTCCCCTGCTCTTCTTCGAAATAGTGCCGTGGGATCTATTACATCCACCTGAGAGAGCAGACGGGGCCTCGGTTTAACGTCTCATCTGAAGGACGGCACCTCCGACAGTGCAGCACTCCCTCAGCACTGCACTGGAGTGTCGGCCTAGATTTATGTGCTCAAGTCTCTGGAGTGGGGCGTGAATCCAGCACCTTCTGGCTCAGACGAGTGTGCTGCTCGCTGAGCCATGGCTGACACTGATATATTGAGTGATCTATGATATATTCAGTTGAAATATTATTTCTATTACAGCTATAAATATGGGTAAGGGAGATCTTCCATATAAACACACAACCCCTCCAAAACTGTATCTAACTAACTCTTGAATGATTTGAGTTTGTACCTACTCTGCCCGGGGATCACGCCAGGCATTGACCACTCTGTGTGAAGAATTGCTTCCTGACACAGTTTGAACTCTCCTTTTACCAGTTGTGTGCCTGTATCCATTTATCCTGCAGTTATGGTTCAACTTGAAATAGTACTCAGGATTAATCTTTGCAATGACCCTTAGAGTTCTCCAATATCCATCTGAAACGTTCACCTGTCTGACGAGCCTGCAGTGTACTTCCTGTTTTTAGTTGAAATGTCCGGTGTTTGTGCAGGAATGGCTCAAGCTCTCGGACAGGACACTCCATTCACCGCCATCGCCGGCAGCGAGATTTTCTCCCTGGAAATGAGCAAAACAGAAGCACTGACCCAGGCTTTCCGCCGATCCATCGGGGTCCGCATCAAGTAAGTACAGCCTGTAGTGTCTTTCGCGGTCGTTTGTTTAATATAATGATACGCTGCCGCAGTACAGCGGGACCTGGGGATACTTGTGCATGAAACACAAAAGGATGGTATGCAGGTACAGCAAGTGATCAGGAAGGCCAATGATATCTTGGCCTTTATTGCAAAGGGGATGGAGTATAAAAGCAGGGAAGTCTTGCTACAGCTATACAAGGTATTGGTGAGGCCACACCTGGAATACTGCGTGCAGTTTTGGTTTCCGTATTTACGAAAGGTTATACTTGCTTTGGAGGCAGTTCAGAGAAGGTTGATTCGAGAGATGAGGAGATTGACTTATGAGGAAAGGTTGAGTAGGTTGGGCCTCTACTCATTGGAATTCAGAAGAATGAGAGGTGATCTTATCGAAATGTATAAGATTATGAGGGGGCTTGACAAGGTGGATGTAGAGAGAATGTTCCCACTGATGGGGGAGACTAGAACTAGGGGGCATAATCTTAGAATAAGGGGCCGCACATTTAAAACTGAGATAAGGAGGAATTTCTTCTGAGGGTTGTAAATCTGTGGAATTCACTGTCTCAGAGAGCTGTGGAAGCTGGGACATTGAATAAATTCAAGACAGAGATAGACAGTTTCTTAACTGATAAGTGGTTATGGGGAGCGGGCAGGGAAGTGGAGCTGAGTCCATGATCAGATCAGCCATGATTGTATTAAATGGCGGAGCAGGCTCGAGAGGCCGTATGGCCTACTCCTGCTCCTATTTCTTATGTTATATAGCCAAACCCCCCCCTCTCTCCAACTGTGATTGTCTCACTATTTTATCAATGTTGCTAAGGACATAAAAACAGAAAATGCTGGAGACCCTCAGCGGGTCGGGCAGCATCTGTGGCGAGAAAAACAGAGTTAACGTTTCCGGTGTCATCGACCTGAAACGTTAACTCTGTTTTTCTCTCCACAGCTACTGCCTGACCCACTGAGGGTCTCCAGCATTTTATGTTTTCATTTCCGGTTCCAGCATCCGCAGTATTTTGCTTCTGTGTTACGAAGGACATTGTTCTTCAGAACTTCTCGCTCTTGCTCTTAAGCTATAAAACGTACTGCCCTACGCATTCCTCCTGCTTCCTTTCCCCTTACTGTATTGAAAGCAGGACTTTGTGCCGTCTCCTCGGCCATCAATACTGGAAAATCCAAGTCTGGCGTCAATGGCAACTGCTCAACCCATTGACCTTTACCAACCTTGGTGATCTGCGCTGTGTTTCTCGAGAGAAAGGGTAATATTTCAAAACTGCCATGTAATACAATCTTTTCCAACACTTTGATTTGTCTACAGATAAGATTAACTGAGGGAGTTAGACAGATATAAAATGTGTTCACTAATGGTCAGACCAGAATTAATGCTTTTGGATATCCAGTTAAGATGTTGCGAGCCATAATTACCATTCAGGAGCCTTGAGATTTAGTTTCTGTAATCTCATCCCATCCAGCTGTGAACTGGGAATAATGTTATGCTTTACTTCACGCAGCAATGCTGGAGAATATGATGACGAGTGAAAGCTTGGCTCTTTCCTCGTCTGTCTTAAAAACTACAGGCTAGATCTTCAGCGCTAGGGCTTCTGAGTGTGTTTTGTTTATTTATTGGTTCATGGGATGTGGCCGTCGCTGGCAAGGCCAGCTTTTATTGCCCATCCCTAATTGCCCTTGAGGTGGTGATCCGCCTTATCATCATCATGGGCAGTCCCTCGAAGCGAGGATGACTTGCTTCCACGCCAAAACATCTTGAAGGGTGGAAGATGCCTGTGCGTGGATTTTTTTAACGTGTGGTGGCCGTTGCACACCAGCCACCACACGGGGCTTGACAGAGCTGGGCCATTATCCAGTGGCAAGGGTTAACCAAGACGACGGGAGACCTGCTCTGCTGCACGGACCTAGTGCGCGCACATATCGCAGTGTGGGCTGGGCCCGTGCTGCCCCTGAGCCCTCTCCTCTCCTGGGCCCCGAACTCTCGCCTCTCCTGGGCTCCGATCACATCCCTCTACGAAATCTCGCCGCTCCTTCGCCCCCCCGACCTCACCGCCCCTGCCGTTACTGCAGTCAGCCATCGCCCTCCTGCAGCTGCACACGCTGCTCCCTGCGGTGGTATACCGCCGTACGCTGCTCCCTCCAATGGCCTCGGCCTGTTGATGGTCTTCCAGGCCGGGCCACCGCACGCTGCTTCCTCCAATGGCCTTCCCTAAAGGGCATTCGTGAACCCGATGGATTTTTAATGACAATCCAGTAGTTTCAAGGTCGCCACTAGCTTTTTAATTCCAGATTTATTTAATGAACTGAATTTAAATTCAGTTTAAATTGAACTGAATTTGAACCAGCTGCTGTGGTGGGATTTGAATGCATGTCATTGGATTTTTAGTCCAGGGTTCTGGATTGCTAGTCCAGTAACACAACCACTATGCGTACCCCACAGTATACAAGGCAAATACAACTGAGTGTCTCGCTGGGGCAGTTAAGAGCCAACCACATTGCTGTGGGTCTGGAGTCACATATAGGCCAGACCGGGTAAGGGTGGCAGATTTCCTTCCCTAAAGAACATTAGTGAACCAGATGGGTTTTACCGACAATCGGTAGTTTCATGGTCACCATTACTGATACTAGCTTTAAATTTCAGATTTTTAAAATTTTAATTACCTGAATTTAAATTCTGTGGTGGGATTTGAACTCCCGTCCCCGGATCATTAGTCCAGGCCTTTGGATTACTACCATAGTGCTACCATACCTGCCAGGGTAGCAGGGTGGAAGCCCTTGTCACAAAATTGGACACTGCTTGCTCTCCTTCCTGCGTCCATCTTTGTGATGAGGACTTCTGCCCCACCAGTCTCTTACAGCTTGGCACAGAAGAGGAAGCCCTATCCCTAAAGCCTGAGAGAATGCTGTAACCTCTTGCAAAATAAGCCCTGTAAAATTTCATCTCGAGCCTTCACCCATACGTTTTAACGCACATGCTGGAGGGAGATAAGTGTTGCAGATGTAGATGAATCATCATCATCATAGGCAGTCCCTCGGGATCGAGGAAGACTTGCTTCCACTCTTAACAGGAGTTCTTGGGTGGCTGAACAGTCCAATACAGTCTCTGTCACAGATGAATGATAGCAGGGTTTGGAGTAGATCTCCTGTGGCATCGGGACAAATTCGCGTTCGTGACACTGACACGGAGACCTGGAACTTGTGAAGTACTAGAGGTGTGCAGCTCCGGTTGGTTTTACAATGGGGAAAATCGAACGTGATAATTTAGGATAAATTTATTTTAATAAGAATTGTTTTCCAAAAACAGAGAAGAAACTGAAATTATCGAAGGAGAAGTTGTGGAAATTCAGATTGACAGACCAGCCACCGGCACGGTAAGTTCAGACTGGTGTGAGTTGGAGAAATGTCTCGGTGTCTTTTCTTTTTGTTAATGCAGCATTCTTTTTGAAGCGTGCTTCTTATTTCTTTATCACTTTTTTTAAATGGGGAAGGCAAGCTCCCCAGTGGGTAGAGTTAGTCCTCGTGCCTCTGGGCAAGGAAGGGGGAAAAAAATCAGTCGGCACAAATGATTCGGAGTTCAAATTCCACCACGGCAGCTGGGGAATTAAAATTCAGTTAATTATATAAATCGGGAATAAAAAGCCAGTGTTAGTAATGGTGACCGTGAAACTGTCGAAAAGCCCCGTCTGGTTCACTAAAATCCTTTAGGGGAAGGAAATTTTCTGTCCTTATCTGGTCTGGACGTTATGTGACTCCAGACCCACAGCAATGTGGTTGACTCTTGCCTGCCCCTCTGAAATGGCGGCTCACCCTCACCTTCTCGTGGGCTATTAGGGACGGGCAATAAATGCCGGCCATGTCACTGCCGCCCACATCCCAGGAACAATTTTGTTTTTTTAAATGCCGGTGAACAGCCTGCACGGGACTTTTCAGATTGCCGCGCGCACGTGCACACCTTAGCAGAAACATTGGACAAGAGCACGCTATGCTTTACTTGCGCCAAGCCATGCCAACCCCAAACTTGGAAGTGCTCAGTGCTGACCCTGGGTGCAAACGCTGAAGAGATCCCCATTTCCCCCAGCGCTGATACTATTCACCTAGATTGGCAATAAGCATAATCCTTCTTTTCTCTCTCTCTCTCGTAGGGTGCAAAGGTTGGAAAGCTGACCCTGAAAACAACGGAGATGGAGACCATTTACGACTTGGGGACGAAGATGATCGAGTGCTTGACGAAAGAGAAGGTGCAGGCTGGGTGAGTAGCTGCCAGCATTTAACTGACGAGAATGAAAATTGCGGACCCACTCGCTCCCTTTCAAACCTTCTCCTATTGACCATCATTTCTCTTTCTCCCCGCCCCATCCAAGTATTTAAAATCATCAGTTCCTGTGGCATTATTACAATAGTATTGTTTCAGTACGTTAAAGGCACTATATACGTACTTGTTATAAAAGTGCAAAATTACCAATTCTGTTTTGTAAATGTGACGAAACATGTCGGCTCAAGTGCATGGCCAGATAAAAGGTGAAAATAATCGTTCCAGTTCTAATGTGCGATCTCAGAAACAGTACTTCAAGAAACTTCCAAGTTCTATTCAATTTAAAAATAATGAATTGCTTCACTGTATTGGATGGAAACAGAGATTTTTATCAGCTCTGTGTCGGACGCTAATTTGGGTTTTGCTGCTATTTTTTTCTTTTGCAGAGATGTGATTACCATTGATAAGGCGACAGGAAAGATTAGCAAGCTGGGCCGATCTTTCACACGAGCTCGTGATTACGATGCCATGGGGGCCCAGGTATGTCTCGTTTGGCGGGTGTCGATGTGTGTTTTCTGGTGGGAATGTGTCTGCCAGCCACCAACTGAGGGCTGCTGGCTGCAAATGCAAGTATTGCGGCCTGTGAGAATAAAAGAAAGACTTGGATTTACATAGCGCCTTTCATGACCACCGAGGAGGCTGGAGGAGATTGCAGAGATAGGGAGAAACTTGCACCATGGGATTGGGAGGAATGCCCACCAGCATCAGGTTCTTCCCGTGCAGAGCAGGAAGAATTGATGTCTTGGGCTCACTCAGCTAGTTGGACGAGGAGTCCGAGGGCTGCAGGCACCTGTTCCCCAGGAACTAGAAAAAGAGTAGCCTTGTGAAAACATTTCTTTTTTCCCGCAGACAAAATTTGTGCAGTGCCCGGACGGAGAGCTTCAGAAACGGAAGGAGGTGGTTCACACGGTGACGCTGCACGAGATTGATGTGATCAACAGCAGGACACAGGGATTCCTCGCCTTGTTCTCAGGTAGGGGGGGAGAGAGGGGGATAGATAGAGAGAGAGGCGGGGGGGGGGTGAAGAGAGAGAGAGGCGGGGGGGGTGAAGAGAGAGAGAGAGGCAGGGGGGGGGAAGAGAGAGAGAGGCGGGGGGGGAAGAGAGAGTGAGAGAGAGAGAGAGAGAGAGAGGCGGGGGGGGGGAAGAGAGAGAGAGAGAGCGGCGGGGGGTGAAGAGAGAGAGAGAGGCGGGGGGTGAAGAGAGAGGCAGGCGGGGGGGTGGAGAGAGAGAGAGCGGGGGGGGGGGGAAGAGAGAGAGGGCGGGGGGGGGGAGAAGAGAGAGAGGCGGGGGGGGGAAAGAGAGAGAGAGGCGGGGGGGTGAAGAGAGAGAGAGAGGCGGGGGGGTGAAGAGAGAGAGAGAGGCGGGGGGGTGAAGAGAGAGAGAGAGGCGGGGGGGTGAAGAGAGAGGGAGAGGCGGGGGGGTGAAGAGAGAGGGAGAGGCGGGGGGGTGAAGAGAGAGAGAGAGGCGGGGGGGTGAAGAGAGAGAGAGAGGCGGGGGGGTGAAGAGAGAGGAGAGAGAGGCGGGGGGGGTGAAGAGAGAGAGAGAGAGGGCGGGGGGGTGAAGAGAGAGAGAGAGAGAGGCGGGGGGGTGAAGAGAGAGAGAGAGGCGGGGGGGTGAAGAGAGAGAGAGGCGGGGGGTGAAGAGAGAGAGAGAGAGAGAGAGAGGCGGGGGGGTGAAGAGAGAGAGAGAGAGAGGCGGGGGGGTGAAGAGAGAGAGAGAGAGAGAGAGAGGCGGGGGGGTGAAGAGAGAGAGAGAGAGAGAGGCGGGGGGTGAAGAGAGAGAGAGAGAGGCGGGGGGGTGAAGAGAGAGAGAGAGAGGCGGGGGGGTGAAGAGAGAGAGAGAGGAGAGAGGCGGGGGGTGAAGAGAGAGAGAGAGAGAGAGGCGGGGGTGAAGAGAGAGAGAGGCGGGGGGTGAAGAGAGAGAGAGAGAGGCGGGGGGGTGAAGAGAGAGAGAGAGAGGCGGGGGGGTGAAGAGAGAGAGAGAGGCGGGGGGGTGAAGAGAGAGAGAGAGAGGCGGGGGGGTGAAGAGAGAGAGAGAGGCGGGGGGTGAAGAGAGAGAGAGAGAGGCGGGGGGTGAAGAGAGAGAGAGAGAGGCGGGGGGGTGAAGAGAGAGAGAGAGGCGGGGGGTGAAGAGAGAGAGAGAGGCGGGGGGGTGAAGAGAGAGAGAGAGAGGCGGGGGGGGTGAAGAGAGAGAGAGAGGCGGGGGGTGAAGAGAGAGAGAGAGAGGCGGGGGGGTGAAGAGAGAGAGAGAGAGAGGCGGGGGGGTGAAGAGAGAGAGAGAGAGGCGGGGGGTGAAGAGAGAGAGAGAGAGAGGCGGGGGGGGTGAAGAGAGAGAGAGAGAGAGAGAGGCGGGGGGGTGAAG